>NW_027181898.1:0-34595 GCF_029961685.1 Aristolochia californica | reverse complement strand
AGCAAACTGAAAATTTCATAGTTGATGTACGGAAAAGGTTTAAAACAATAAAAAAAAAGTAAATGAAGAAAATTTATTCACACTCCACAAATGAACACAAAAGTTTTGTTATCCAAGTTTGGGAAATTCCACTAGTCCAAAACTAATATCATGGAATTTTACATGAAGCAGATTTTTTCTACACATGTTTTAAAAATGGGTATGCATGCCAGAAACATGTTAAAGATTCAAATGACCTATGGATCCAAAGCTTTTAAAGAGAATAACAAACGCTCATTAAATTCTCAAGTGAACGTGCGGTGGGAGATTTGCCCGAGTCAAACAAGCCATTATTTTGCCCATATTCAAAAAGTTGAGCTAACAATGACAGAACATTGTAAAGTGATTTGTCGTGCGTAACGGGCTATATTTTGGTGTGAAATGACTTATGGATTGCAATTCAACACTCAGTTAAAAATATCCCGCCTCCCCCGTTTCCCGACGATTGCAAAACCTTAGATATAAAAACGAAAGAGTGCATACGATCCCTAAAACATACAGACACTCTTTGGAAATATCTCTCTCTACATTTGTGCATTGTGCATTTCCATTTTAGATGTACACTTTTTTCTTAAATCAGAACTTTGAGTTTTCGCTCCCCCTTTCATTCCCGTAAACAAAAAAGGCAAAAAAGATCACAACAAAATAAAAATGTTATAGTTGATGTGTGGAAAATACTTAAAATAACAACTAATGTACATAAAAAATATCTATTCACACACCACAAATGAACACAAAAGTTTTGTTATCCAAGTTTGGGAAATTCCATTAGTCCAACCCTATTAAGCTTGGAATTTTACATGAAGGAGATTTTTTCTACACATGTTTTAAAAATGGATATGCACACTTCAAACATGTTAAAGATTCAAATGACTTATGGATCCAAAGCTTTTAACGAGAATAACAAACGCTCATTAAATTCTCAAGTGAACGTGCGGTGGGATATTTACCAGAGTCTAACAAGTCATTATTTTGCCCATTTTCAAAAATGTGATCTAACAATCATAGATGATTGTAAAGTGATTTATCATGCGTAACGGGCTATATTTTTGTATGAAATGACTTATGGATTGCAATTCAACACTCAGTCAAAAATCCTCTGCCACCAGTTTTTCCCGACGATTGCAAAAACTGAGATATAAAAACTAAAACTAGCATACAATCCCTAAAAATTACAGACACTCTTTGGAATTATCTCTCCCTACAATTTTGCATTGTGCTTTTCCATTTTAGATCTACACTTTTTTCTTAAATCAAAACTTTTACTTTTCGCTCTCCCTTCATCCCGAAAACGAACAAGGCGAAAAGCTTACAAAAAAACGAAAATTTTATAGTTGATGTACGGAAAAAATTTAAAACAATAAAAAATATAAATAAAGAAAATTTATCCGCCCAACACAAATGAACACAAAAGTTTTGTTATCCAATTTTGGGAAATTCCACTAGTTTAACCCTAATAGCTTGGAATTTTGCAAGAGAGTGATTTCAGCCACACATGTTTTTAAAATGGATATGCATGTTTGAAACATGTTAAAGATGCAAATGAGCTATGGAAGCAAAGCTTTTAAAGAGAATAACAAACGCTCATTAAATTCTCAAGTGAACTTGCGGTGGGATATTTGCCCGAGTCAAACATGTCAATATTTTGCCCATTTGCAAAAAGCTGACATAACTAATCATAGATGATTGTAACGTGATTTATCATGCGTAACGGGCTATATTTTTTTATGAAATGACTTATGGACTGCAATTCAACACTCAGTTAAAAATCCTCCGCAACCCATTTTTCCCGACGATTGCAAAACCTGAGATATAAAAACGAAAAGGTGCTTACAATCCCTAAAAATTACAGGCACTCTCTCTCTACATATGTGCATTGTGCGTTTCCGTTTCAGATGTACACATTTTTCTTAAATCAAAACTTCGAGTTTTTCGCTCTCCCTTCATCCCGTAAACAAAAAAGGCAAATAGATCACAGCAAACTGAAAATTTCATAGTTGATGTACGGAAAAGGTTTAAAACAATAAAAAAAAAGTAAATGAAGAAAATTTATTCACACTCCACAAATGAACACAAAAGTTTTGTTATCCAAGTTTGGGAAATTCCACTAGTCCAAAACTAATATCATGGAATTTTACATGAAGCAGATTTTTTCTACACATGTTTTAAAAATGGGTATGCATGCCAGAAACATGTTAAAGATTCAAATGACCTATGGATCCAAAGCTTTTAAAGAGAATAACAAACGCTCATTAAATTCTCAAGTGAACGTGCGGTGGGAGATTTGCCCGAGTCAAACAAGCCATTATTTTGCCCATATTCAAAAAGTTGAGCTAACAATGACAGAACATTGTAAAGTGATTTGTCGTGCGTAACGGGCTATATTTTGGTGTGAAATGACTTATGGATTGCAATTCAACACTCAGTTAAAAATATCCCGCCTCCCCCGTTTCCCGACGATTGCAAAACCTTAGATATAAAAAACGAAAGAGTGCATACGATCCCTAAAACATACAGACACTCTTTGGAAATATCTCTCTCTACATTTGTGCATTGTGCATTTCCATTTTAGATGTACACTTTTTTCTTAAATCAGAACTTTGAGTTTTCGCTCCCCCTTTCATTCCCGTAAACAAAAAAGGCAAAAAGATCACAACAAAATAAAAATGTTATAGTTGATGTGTGGAAAATACTTAAAATAACAACTAATGTACATAAAAAAATATCTATTCACACACCACAAATGAACACAAAAGTTTTGTTATCCAAGTTTGGGAAATTCCATTAGTCCAACCCTATTAAGCTTGGAATTTTACATGAAGGAGATTTTTTTCTACACATGTTTTTAAAAATGGATATGCACACTTCAAACATGTTAAAGATTCAAATGACTTATGGATCCAAAGCTTTTAACGAGAATAACAAACGCTCATTAAATTCTCAAGTGAACGTGCGGTGGGATATTTACCAGAGTCTAACAAGTCATTATTTTGCCCATTTTCAAAAATGTGATCTAACAATCATAGATGATTGTAAAGTGATTTATCATGCGTAACGGGCTATATTTTTGTATGAAATGACTTATGGATTGCAATTCAACACTCAGTCAAAAATCCTCTGCCACCAGTTTTTCCCGACGATTGCAAAAACTGAGATATAAAAAACTAAAACTAGCATACAATCCCTAAAAATTACAGACACTCTTTGGAATTATCTCTCCCTACAATTTTGCATTGTGCTTTTCCATTTTAGATCTACACTTTTTTCTTAAATCAAAACTTTTACTTTTCGCTCTCCCTTCATCCCGAAAACGAACAAGGCGAAAAGCTTACAAAAAAACGAAATTTTATAGTTGATGTACGGAAAAAATTTAAAACAATAAAAAATATAAATAAAGAAAATTTATCCGCCCAACACAAATGAACACAAAAGTTTTGTTATCCAATTTTGGGAAATTCCACTAGTTTAAACCCTAATAGCTTGGAATTTTGCAAGAGAGTGATTTCAGCCACACATGTTTTTAAAATGGATATGCATGTTTGAAACATGTTAAAGATGCAAATGAGCTATGGAAGCAAAGCTTTTAAAGAGAATAACAAACGCTCATTAAATTCTCAAGTGAACTTGCGGTGGGATATTTGCCCGAGTCAAACATGTCAATATTTTGCCATTTGCAAAAAGCTGACATAACTAATCATAGATGATTGTAACGTGATTTATCATGCGTAACGGGCTATATTTTTTTATGAAATGACTTATGGACTGCAATTCAACACTCAGTTAAAAATCCTCCGCAACCCATTTTTCCCGACGATTGCAAAACCTGAGATATAAAAACGAAAAGGTGCTTACAATCCCTAAAAATTACAGGCACTCTCTCTCTACATATGTGCATTGTGCGTTTCCGTTTCAGATGTACACATTTTTCTTAAATCAAAACTTCGAGTTTTTCGCTCTCCCTTCATCCCGTAAACAAAAAAGGCAAATAGATCACAGCAAACTGAAAATTTCATAGTTGATGTACGGAAAAGGTTTAAAACAATAAAAAAAAAGTAAATGAAGAAAATTTATTCACACTCCACAAATGAACACAAAAGTTTTGTTATCCAAGTTTGGGAAATTCCACTAGTCCAAAACTAATATCATGGAATTTTACATGAAGCAGATTTTTTCTACACATGTTTTAAAAATGGGTATGCATGCCAGAAACATGTTAAAGATTCAAATGACCTATGGATCCAAAGCTTTTAAAGAGAATAACAAACGCTCATTAAATTCTCAAGTGAACGTGCGGTGGGAGATTTGCCCGAGTCAAACAAGCCATTATTTTGCCCATATTCAAAAAGTTGAGCTAACAATGACAGAACATTGTAAAGTGATTTGTCGTGCGTAACGGGCTATATTTTGGTGTGAAATGACTTATGGATTGCAATTCAACACTCAGTTAAAAATATCCCGCCTCCCCCGTTTCCCGACGATTGCAAAACCTTAGATATAAAAACGAAAGAGTGCATACGATCCCTAAAACATACAGACACTCTTTGGAAATATCTCTCTCTACATTTGTGCATTGTGCATTTCCATTTTAGATGTACACTTTTTTCTTAAATCAGAACTTTGAGTTTTCGCTCCCCCTTTCATTCCCGTAAACAAAAAAGGCAAAAAAGATCACAACAAAATAAAAATGTTATAGTTGATGTGTGGAAAATACTTAAAATAACAACTAATGTACATAAAAAAATATCTATTCACACACCACAAATGAACACAAAAGTTTTGTTATCCAAGTTTGGGAAATTCCATTAGTCCAACCCTATTAAGCTTGGAATTTTACATGAAGGAGATTTTTTCTACACATGTTTTAAAAATGGATATGCACACTTCAAACATGTTAAAGATTCAAATGACTTATGGATCCAAAGCTTTTAACGAGAATAACAAACGCTCATTAAATTCTCAAGTGAACGTGCGGTGGGATATTTACCAGAGTCTAACCAAGTCATTATTTTGCCCATTTTCAAAAATGTGATCTAACAATCATAGATGATTGTAAAGTGATTTATCATGCGTAACGGGCTATATTTTTGTATGAAATGACTTATGGATTGCAATTCAACACTCAGTCAAAAATCCTCTGCCACCAGTTTTTCCCGACGATTGCAAAAACTGAGATATAAAAAACTAAAACTAGCATACAATCCCTAAAAATTACAGACACTCTTTGGAATTATCTCTCCCTACAATTTTGCATTGTGCTTTTCCATTTTAGATCTACACTTTTTTCTTAAATCAAAACTTTTACTTTTCGCTCTCCCTTCATCCCGAAAACGAACAAGGCGAAAAGCTTACAAAAAAACGAAAATTTTATAGTTGATGTACGGAAAAAATTTAAAACAATAAAAAATATAAATAAAGAAAATTTATCCGCCCAACACAAATGAACACAAAAGTTTTGTTATCCAATTTTGGGAAATTCCACTAGTTTAACCCTAATAGCTTGGAATTTTGCAAGAGAGTGATTTCAGCCACACATGTTTTTAAAATGGATATGCATGTTTGAAACATGTTAAAGATGCAAATGAGCTATGGAAGCAAAGCTTTTAAAGAGAATAACAAACGCTCATTAAATTCTCAAGTGAACTTGCGGTGGGATATTTGCCCGAGTCAAACATGTCAATATTTTGCCCATTTGCAAAAAGCTGACATAACTAATCATAGATGATTGTAACGTGATTTATCATGCGTAACGGGCTATATTTTTTTATGAAATGACTTATGGACTGCAATTCAACACTCAGTTAAAAATCCTCCGCAACCCATTTTTCCCGACGATTGCAAAACCTGAGATATAAAAACGAAAAGGTGCTTACAATCCCTAAAAATTACAGGCACTCTCTCTCTACATATGTGCATTGTGCGTTTCCGTTTCAGATGTACACATTTTTCTTAAATCAAAACTTCGAGTTTTTCGCTCTCCCTTCATCCCGTAAACAAAAAAGGCAAATAGATCACAGCAAACTGAAAATTTCATAGTTGATGTACGGAAAAGGTTTAAAACAATAAAAAAAAAGTAAATGAAGAAAATTTATTCACACTCCACAAATGAACACAAAAGTTTTGTTATCCAAGTTTGGGAAATTCCACTAGTCCAAAACTAATATCATGGAATTTTACATGAAGCAGATTTTTTCTACACATGTTTTAAAAATGGGTATGCATGCCAGAAACATGTTAAAGATTCAAATGACCTATGGATCCAAAGCTTTTAAAGAGAATAACAAACGCTCATTAAATTCTCAAGTGAACGTGCGGTGGGAGATTTGCCCGAGTCAAACAAGCCATTATTTTGCCCATATTCAAAAAGTTGAGCTAACAATGACAGAACATTGTAAAGTGATTTGTCGTGCGTAACGGGCTATATTTTGGTGTGAAATGACTTATGGATTGCAATTCAACACTCAGTTAAAAATATCCCGCCTCCCCCGTTTCCCGACGATTGCAAAACCTTAGATATAAAAACGAAAGAGTGCATACGATCCCTAAAACATACAGACACTCTTTGGAAATATCTCTCTCTACATTTGTGCATTGTGCATTTCCATTTTAGATGTACACTTTTTCTTAAATCAGAACTTTGAGTTTTCGCTCCCCCTTTCATTCCCGTAAACAAAAAAGGCAAAAAAGATCACAACAAAATAAAAATGTTATAGTTGATGTGTGGAAAATACTTAAAATAACAACTAATGTACATAAAAAATATCTATTCACACACCACAAATGAACACAAAAGTTTTGTTATCCAAGTTTGGGAAATTCCATTAGTCCAACCCTATTAAGCTTGGAATTTTACATGAAGGAGATTTTTTCTACACATGTTTTAAAAATGGATATGCACACTTCAAACATGTTAAAGATTCAAATGACTTATGGATCCAAAGCTTTTAACGAGAATAACAAACGCTCATTAAATTCTCAAGTGAACGTGCGGTGGGATATTTACCAGAGTCTAACAAGTCATTATTTTGCCCATTTTCAAAAATGTGATCTAACAATCATAGATGATTGTAAAGTGATTTATCATGCGTAACGGGCTATATTTTTGTATGAAATGACTTATGGATTGCAATTCAACACTCAGTCAAAAATCCTCTGCCACCAGTTTTTCCCGACGATTGCAAAAACTGAGATATAAAAACTAAAACTAGCATACAATCCCTAAAAATTACAGACACTCTTTGGAATTATCTCTCCCTACAATTTTGCATTGTGCTTTTCCATTTTAGATCTACACTTTTTTCTTAAATCAAAACTTTTACTTTTCGCTCTCCCTTCATCCCGAAAACGAACAAGGCGAAAAGCTTACAAAAAAAACGAAAATTTTATAGTTGATGTACGGAAAAAATTTAAAACAATAAAAAATATAAATAAAGAAAATTTATCCGCCCAACACAAATGAACACAAAAGTTTTGTTATCCAATTTTGGGAAATTCCACTAGTTTAACCCTAATAGCTTGGAATTTTGCAAGAGAGTGATTTCAGCCACACATGTTTTTAAAATGGATATGCATGTTTGAAACATGTTAAAGATGCAAATGAGCTATGGAAGCAAAGCTTTTAAAGAGAATAACAAACGCTCATTAAATTCTCAAGTGAACTTGCGGTGGGATATTTGCCCGAGTCAAACATGTCAATATTTTGCCCATTTGCAAAAAGCTGACATAACTAATCATAGATGATTGTAACGTGATTTATCATGCGTAACGGGCTATATTTTTTTATGAAATGACTTATGGACTGCAATTCAACACTCAGTTAAAAATCCTCCGCAACCCATTTTTCCCGACGATTGCAAAACCTGAGATATAAAAAACGAAAAGGTGCTTACAATCCCTAAAAATTACAGGCACTCTCTCTCTACATATGTGCATTGTGCGTTTCCGTTTCAGATGTACACATTTTTCTTAAATCAAAACTTCGAGTTTTTCGCTCTCCCTTCATCCCGTAAACAAAAAAGGCAAATAGATCACAGCAAACTGAAAATTTCATAGTTGATGTACGGAAAAGGTTTAAAACAATAAAAAAAAAGTAAATGAAGAAAATTTATTCACACTCCACAAATGAACACAAAAGTTTTGTTATCCAAGTTTGGGAAATTCCACTAGTCCAAAACTAATATCATGGAATTTTACATGAAGCAGATTTTTTCTACACATGTTTTAAAAATGGGTATGCATGCCAGAAACATGTTAAAGATTCAAATGACCTATGGATCCAAAGCTTTTAAAGAGAATAACAAACGCTCATTAAATTCTCAAGTGAACGTGCGGTGGGAGATTTGCCCGAGTCAAACAAGCCATTATTTTGCCCATATTCAAAAAGTTGAGCTAACAATGACAGAACATTGTAAAGTGATTTGTCGTGCGTAACGGGCTATATTTTGGTGTGAAATGACTTATGGATTGCAATTCAACACTCAGTTAAAAATATCCCGCCTCCCCCGTTTCCCGACGATTGCAAAACCTTAGATATAAAAACGAAAGAGTGCATACGATCCCTAAAACATACAGACACTCTTTGGAAATATCTCTCTCTACATTTGTGCATTGTGCATTTCCATTTTAGATGTACACTTTTTTCTTAAATCAGAACTTTGAGTTTTCGCTCCCCCTTTCATTCCCGTAAACAAAAAAGGCAAAAAAGATCACAACAAAATAAAAATGTTATAGTTGATGTGTGGAAAATACTTAAAATAACAACTAATGTACATAAAAAATATCTATTCACACACCACAAATGAACACAAAAGTTTTGTTATCCAAGTTTGGGAAATTCCATTAGTCCAACCCTATTAAGCTTGGAATTTTACATGAAGGAGATTTTTTCTACACATGTTTTAAAAATGGATATGCACACTTCAAACATGTTAAAGATTCAAATGACTTATGGATCCAAAGCTTTTAACGAGAATAACAAACGCTCATTAAATTCTCAAGTGAACGTGCGGTGGGATATTTACCAGAGTCTAACAAGTCATTATTTTGCCCATTTTCAAAAATGTGATCTAACAATCATAGATGATTGTAAAGTGATTTATCATGCGTAACGGGCTATATTTTTGTATGAAATGACTTATGGATTGCAATTCAACACTCAGTCAAAAATCCTCTGCCACCAGTTTTTCCCGACGATTGCAAAAACTGAGATATAAAAACTAAAACTAGCATACAATCCCTAAAAATTACAGACACTCTTTGGAATTATCTCTCCCTACAATTTTGCATTGTGCTTTTCCATTTTAGATCTACACTTTTTTCTTAAATCAAAACTTTTACTTTTCGCTCTCCCTTCATCCCGAAAACGAACAAGGCGAAAAGCTTACAAAAAAACGAAAATTTTATAGTTGATGTACGGAAAAAATTTAAAACAATAAAAAATATAAATAAAGAAAATTTATCCGCCCAACACAAATGAACACAAAAGTTTTGTTATCCAATTTTGGGAAATTCCACTAGTTTAACCCTAATAGCTTGGAATTTTGCAAGAGAGTGATTTCAGCCACACATGTTTTTAAAATGGATATGCATGTTTGAAACATGTTAAAGATGCAAATGAGCTATGGAAGCAAAGCTTTTAAAGAGAATAACAAACGCTCATTAAATTCTCAAGTGAACTTGCGGTGGGATATTTGCCCGAGTCAAACATGTCAATATTTTGCCCATTTGCAAAAAGCTGACATAACTAATCATAGATGATTGTAACGTGATTTATCATGCGTAACGGGCTATATTTTTTTATGAAATGACTTATGGACTGCAATTCAACACTCAGTTAAAAATCCTCCGCAACCCATTTTTCCCGACGATTGCAAAACCTGAGATATAAAAACGAAAAGGTGCTTACAATCCCTAAAAATTACAGGCACTCTCTCTCTACATATGTGCATTGTGCGTTTCCGTTTCAGATGTACACATTTTTCTTAAATCAAAACTTCGAGTTTTTCGCTCTCCCTTCATCCCGTAAACAAAAAAGGCAAATAGATCACAGCAAACTGAAAATTTCATAGTTGATGTACGGAAAAGGTTTAAAACAATAAAAAAAAAGTAAATGAAGAAAATTTATTCACACTCCACAAATGAACACAAAAGTTTTGTTATCCAAGTTTGGGAAATTCCACTAGTCCAAAACTAATATCATGGAATTTTACATGAAGCAGATTTTTTCTACACATGTTTTAAAAATGGGTATGCATGCCAGAAACATGTTAAAGATTCAAATGACCTATGGATCCAAAGCTTTTAAAGAGAATAACAAACGCTCATTAAATTCTCAAGTGAACGTGCGGTGGGAGATTTGCCCGAGTCAAACAAGCCATTATTTTGCCCATATTCAAAAAGTTGAGCTAACAATGACAGAACATTGTAAAGTGATTTGTCGTGCGTAACGGGCTATATTTTGGTGTGAAATGACTTATGGATTGCAATTCAACACTCAGTTAAAAATATCCCGCCTCCCCCGTTTCCCGACGATTGCAAAACCTTAGATATAAAAACGAAAGAGTGCATACGATCCCTAAAACATACAGACACTCTTTGGAAATATCTCTCTCTACATTTGTGCATTGTGCATTTCCATTTTAGATGTACACTTTTTTCTTAAATCAGAACTTTGAGTTTTCGCTCCCCCTTTCATTCCCGTAAACAAAAAAGGCAAAAAAGATCACAACAAAATAAAAATGTTATAGTTGATGTGTGGAAAATACTTAAAATAACAACTAATGTACATAAAAAATATCTATTCACACACCACAAATGAACACAAAAGTTTTGTTATCCAAGTTTGGGAAATTCCATTAGTCCAACCCTATTAAGCTTGGAATTTTACATGAAGGAGATTTTTTCTACACATGTTTTAAAAATGGATATGCACACTTCAAACATGTTAAAGATTCAAATGACTTATGGATCCAAAGCTTTTAACGAGAATAACAAACGCTCATTAAATTCTCAAGTGAACGTGCGGTGGGATATTTACCAGAGTCTAACAAGTCATTATTTTGCCCATTTTCAAAAATGTGATCTAACAATCATAGATGATTGTAAAGTGATTTATCATGCGTAACGGGCTATATTTTTGTATGAAATGACTTATGGATTGCAATTCAACACTCAGTCAAAAATCCTCTGCCACCAGTTTTTTCCCGACGATTGCAAAAACTGAGATATAAAAACTAAAACTAGCATACAATCCCTAAAAATTACAGACACTCTTTGGAATTATCTCTCCCTACAATTTTGCATTGTGCTTTTCCATTTTAGATCTACACTTTTTTCTTAAATCAAAACTTTTACTTTTCGCTCTCCCTTCATCCCGAAAACGAACAAGGCGAAAAGCTTACAAAAAAACGAAAATTTTATAGTTGATGTACGGAAAAAATTTAAAAACAATAAAAAATATAAATAAAGAAAATTTATCCGCCCAACACAAATGAACACAAAAGTTTTGTTATCCAATTTTGGGAAATTCCACTAGTTTAACCCTAATAGCTTGGAATTTTGCAAGAGAGTGATTTCAGCCACACATGTTTTTAAAATGGATATGCATGTTTGAAACATGTTAAAGATGCAAATGAGCTATGGAAGCAAAGCTTTTAAAGAGAATAACAAACGCTCATTAAATTCTCAAGTGAACTTGCGGTGGGATATTTGCCCGAGTCAAACATGTCAATATTTTGCCCATTTGCAAAAAGCTGACATAACTAATCATAGATGATTGTAACGTGATTTATCATGCGTAACGGGCTATATTTTTTTATGAAATGACTTATGGACTGCAATTCAACACTCAGTTAAAAATCCTCCGCAACCCATTTTTCCCGACGATTGCAAAACCTGAGATATAAAAACGAAAAGGTGCTTACAATCCCTAAAAATTACAGGCACTCTCTCTCTACATATGTGCATTGTGCGTTTCCGTTTCAGATGTACACATTTTTCTTAAATCAAAACTTCGAGTTTTTCGCTCTCCCTTCATCCCGTAAACAAAAAAAGGCAAATAGATCACAGCAAACTGAAAATTTCATAGTTGATGTACGGAAAAGGTTTAAAACAATAAAAAAAAAGTAAATGAAGAAAATTTATTCACACTCCACAAATGAACACAAAAGTTTTGTTATCCAAGTTTGGGAAATTCCACTAGTCCAAAACTAATATCATGGAATTTTACATGAAGCAGATTTTTTCTACACATGTTTTAAAAATGGGTATGCATGCCAGAAACATGTTAAAGATTCAAATGACCTATGGATCCAAAGCTTTTAAAGAGAATAACAAACGCTCATTAAATTCTCAAGTGAACGTGCGGTGGGAGATTTGCCCGAGTCAAACAAGCCATTATTTTGCCCATATTCAAAAAGTTGAGCTAACAATGACAGAACATTGTAAAGTGATTTGTCGTGCGTAACGGGCTATATTTTGGTGTGAAATGACTTATGGATTGCAATTCAACACTCAGTTAAAAATATCCCGCCTCCCCCGTTTCCCGACGATTGCAAAACCTTAGATATAAAAACGAAAGAGTGCATACGATCCCTAAAACATACAGACACTCTTTGGAAATATCTCTCTCTACATTTGTGCATTGTGCATTTCCATTTTAGATGTACACTTTTTTCTTAAATCAGAACTTTGAGTTTTCGCTCCCCCTTTCATTCCCGTAAACAAAAAAGGCAAAAAAGATCACAACAAAATAAAAATGTTATAGTTGATGTGTGGAAAATACTTAAAATAACAACTAATGTACATAAAAAAATATCTATTCACACACCACAAATGAACACAAAAGTTTTGTTATCCAAGTTTGGGAAATTCCATTAGTCCAACCCTATTAAGCTTGGAATTTTACATGAAGGAGATTTTTTTCTACACATGTTTTAAAAATGGATATGCACACTTCAAACATGTTAAAGATTCAAATGACTTATGGATCCAAAGCTTTTAACGAGAATAACAAACGCTCATTAAATTCTCAAGTGAACGTGCGGTGGGATATTTACCAGAGTCTAACAAGTCATTATTTTGCCCATTTTCAAAAATGTGATCTAACAATCATAGATGATTGTAAAGTGATTTATCATGCGTAACGGGCTATATTTTTGTATGAAATGACTTATGGATTGCAATTCAACACTCAGTCAAAAATCCTCTGCCACCAGTTTTTCCCGACGATTGCAAAAACTGAGATATAAAAACTAAAACTAGCATACAATCCCTAAAAATTACAGACACTCTTTGGAATTATCTCTCCCTACAATTTTGCATTGTGCTTTTCCATTTTAGATCTACACTTTTTTCTTAAATCAAAACTTTTACTTTTCGCTCTCCCTTCATCCCGAAAACGAACAAGGCGAAAAGCTTACAAAAAAACGAAAATTTTATAGTTGATGTACGGAAAAAATTTAAAACAATAAAAAATATAAATAAAGAAAATTTATCCGCCCAACACAAATGAACACAAAAGTTTTGTTATCCAATTTTGGGAAATTCCACTAGTTTAACCCTAATAGCTTGGAATTTTGCAAGAGAGTGATTTCAGCCACACATGTTTTTAAAATGGATATGCATGTTTGAAACATGTTAAAGATGCAAATGAGCTATGGAAGCAAAGCTTTTAAAGAGAATAACAAACGCTCATTAAATTCTCAAGTGAACTTGCGGTGGGATATTTGCCCGAGTCAAACATGTCAATATTTTGCCATTTGCAAAAAGCTGACATAACTAATCATAGATGATTGTAACGTGATTTATCATGCGTAACGGGCTATATTTTTTTATGAAATGACTTATGGACTGCAATTCAACACTCAGTTAAAAATCCTCCGCAACCCATTTTTCCCGACGATTGCAAAACCTGAGATATAAAAACGAAAAGGTGCTTACAATCCCTAAAAATTACAGGCACTCTCTCTCTACATATGTGCATTGTGCGTTTCCCTTTCAGATGTACACATTTTTCTTAAATCAAAACTTCGAGTTTTTCGCTCTCCCTTCATCCCGTAAACAAAAAAGGCAAATAGATCACAGCAAACTGAAAATTTCATAGTTGATGTACGGAAAAGGTTTAAAACAATAAAAAAAAAAGTAAATGAAGAAAATTTATTCACACTCCACAAATGAACACAAAAGTTTTGTTATCCAAGTTTGGGAAATTCCACTAGTCCAAAACTAATATCATGGAATTTTACATGAAGCAGATTTTTTCTACACATGTTTTTAAAAATGGGTATGCATGCCAGAAACATGTTAAAGATTCAAATGACCTATGGATCCAAAGCTTTTAAAGAGAATAACAAACGCTCATTAAATTCTCAAGTGAACGTGCGGTGGGAGATTTGCCCAAGTCAAACAAGCCATTATTTTGCCCATATTCAAAAAGTTGAGCTAACAATGACAGAACATTGTAAAGTGATTTGTCGTGCGTAACGGGCTATATTTTGGTGTGAAATGACTTATGGATTGCAATTCAACACTCAGTTAAAAATATCCCGCCTCCCCCGTTTCCCGACGATTGCAAAACCTTAGATATAAAAACGAAAGAGTGCATACGATCCCTAAAACATACAGACACTCTTTGGAAATATCTCTCTCTACATTTGTGCATTGTGCATTTCCATTTTAGATGTACACTTTTTTCTTAAATCAGAACTTTGAGTTTTCGCTCCCCCTTTCATTCCCGTAAACAAAAAAGGCAAAAAAGATCACAACAAAATAAAAATGTTATAGTTGATGTGTGGAAAATACTTAAAATAACAACTAATGTACATAAAAAATATCTATTCACACACCACAAATGAACACAAAAGTTTTGTTATCCAAGTTTGGGAAATTCCATTTGTCCAACCCTATTAAGCTTGGAATTTTACATGAAGGAGATTTTTTTCTACACATGTTTTAAAAATGGATATGCACACTTCAAACATGTTAAAGATTCAAATGACTTATGGATCCAAAGCTTTTAACGAGAATAACAAACGCTCATTAAATTCTCAAGTGAACGTGCGGTGGGATATTTACCAGAGTCTAACAAGTCATTATTTTGCCCATTTTCAAAAATGTGATCTAACAATCATAGATGATTGTAAAGTGATTTATCATGCGTAACGGGCTATATTTTTGTATGAAATGACTTATGGATTGCAATTCAACACTCAGTCAAAAATCCTCTGCCACCAGTTTTTTCCCGACGATTGCAAAAACTGAGATATAAAAACTAAAACTAGCATACAATCCCTAAAAATTACAGACACTCTTTGGAATTATCTCTCCCTACAATTTTGCATTGTGCTTTTCCATTTTAGATCTACACTTTTTTCTTAAATCAAAACTTTTACTTTTCGCTCTCCCTTCATCCCGAAAACGAACAAGGCGAAAAGCTTACAAAAAAACGAAAATTTTATAGTTGATGTACGGAAAAAATTTAAAACAATAAAAAATATAAATAAAGAAAATTTATCCGCCCAACACAAATGAACACAAAAGTTTTGTTATCCAATTTTGGGAAATTCCACTAGTTTAACCCTAATAGCTTGGAATTTTGCAAGAGAGTGATTTCAGCCACACATGTTTTTAAAATGGATATGCATGTTTGAAACATGTTAAAGATGCAAATGAGCTATGGAAGCAAAGCTTTTAAAGAGAATAACAAACGCTCATTAAATTCTCAAGTGAACTTGCGGTGGGATATTTGCCCGAGTCAAACATGTCAATATTTTGCCCATTTGCAAAAAGCTGACATAACTAATCATAGATGATTGTAACGTGATTTATCATGCGTAACGGGCTATATTTTTTTATGAAATGACTTATGGACTGCAATTCAACACTCAGTTAAAAATCCTCCGCAACCCATTTTTCCCGACGATTGCAAAACCTGAGATATAAAAACGAAAAGGTGCTTACAATCCCTAAAAATTACAGGCACTCTCTCTCTACATATGTGCATTGTGCGTTTCCCTTTCAGATGTACACATTTTTCTTAAATCAAAACTTCGAGTTTTTCGCTCTCCCTTCATCCCGTAAACAAAAAAGGCAAATAGATCACAGCAAACTGAAAATTTCATAGTTGATGTACGGAAAAGGTTTAAAACAATAAAAAAAAAGTAAATGAAGAAAATTTATTCACACTCCACAAATGAACACAAAAGTTTTGTTATCCAAGTTTGGGAAATTCCACTAGTCCAAAACTAATATCATGGAATTTTACATGAAGCAGATTTTTTCTACACATGTTTTAAAAATGGGTATGCATGCCAGAAACATGTTAAAGATTCAAATGACCTATGGATCCAAAGCTTTTAAAGAGAATAACAAACGCTCATTAAATTCTCAAGTGAACGTGCGGTGGGAGATTTGCCCGAGTCAAACAAGCCATTATTTTGCCCATATTCAAAAAGTTGAGCTAACAATGACAGAACATTGTAAAGTGATTTGTCGTGCGTAACGGGCTATATTTTGGTGTGAAATGACTTATGGATTGCAATTCAACACTCAGTTAAAAAATATCCCGCCTCCCCCGTTTCCCGACGATTGCAAAACCTTAGATATAAAAACGAAAGAGTGCATACGATCCCTAAAACATACAGACACTCTTTGGAAATATCTCTCTCTACATTTGTGCATTGTGCATTTCCATTTTAGATGTACACTTTTTTCTTAAATCAGAACTTTGAGTTTTCGCTCCCCCTTTCATTCCCGTAAACAAAAAAGGCAAAAAAGATCACAACAAAATAAAAATGTTATAGTTGATGTGTGGAAAATACTTAAAATAACAACTAATGTACATAAAAAATATCTATTCACACACCACAAATGAACACAAAAGTTTTGTTATCCAAGTTTGGGAAATTCCATTAGTCCAACCCTATTAAGCTTGGAATTTTACATGAAGGAGATTTTTTCTACACATGTTTTAAAAATGGATATGCACACTTCAAACATGTTAAAGATTCAAATGACTTATGGATCCAAAGCTTTTAACGAGAATAACAAACGCTCATTAAATTCTCAAGTGAACGTGCGGTGGGATATTTACCAGAGTCTAACAAGTCATTATTTTGCCCATTTTCAAAAATGTGATCTAACAATCATAGATGATTGTAAAGTGATTTATCATGCGTAACGGGCTATATTTTTGTATGAAATGACTTATGGATTGCAATTCAACACTCAGTCAAAAATCCTCTGCCACCAGTTTTTCCCGACGATTGCAAAAACTGAGATATAAAAACTAAAACTAGCATACAATCCCTAAAAATTACAGACACTCTTTGGAATTATCTCTCCCTACAATTTTGCATTGTGCTTTTCCATTTTAGATCTACACTTTTTTCTTAAATCAAAACTTTTACTTTTCGCTCTCCCTTCATCCCGAAAACGAACAAGGCGAAAAGCTTACAAAAAAACGAAAATTTTATAGTTGATGTACGGAAAAAATTTAAAACAATAAAAAATATAAATAAAGAAAATTTATCCGCCCAACACAAATGAACACAAAAGTTTTGTTATCCAATTTTGGGAAATTCCACTAGTTTAACCCTAATAGCTTGGAATTTTGCAAGAGAGTGATTTCAGCCACACATGTTTTTAAAATGGATATGCATGTTTGAAACATGTTAAAGATGCAAATGAGCTATGGAAGCAAAGCTTTTAAAGAGAATAACAAACGCTCATTAAATTCTCAAGTGAACTTGCGGTGGGATATTTGCCCGAGTCAAACATGTCAATATTTTGCCCATTTGCAAAAAGCTGACATAACTAATCATAGATGATTGTAACGTGATTTATCATGCGTAACGGGCTATATTTTTTTATGAAATGACTTATGGACTGCAATTCAACACTCAGTTAAAAATCCTCCGCAACCCATTTTTCCCGACGATTGCAAAACCTGAGATATAAAAACGAAAAGGTGCTTACAATCCCTAAAAATTACAGGCACTCTCTCTCTACATATGTGCATTGTGCGTTTCCCTTTCAGATGTACACATTTTTCTTAAATCAAAACTTCGAGTTTTTCGCTCTCCCTTCATCCCGTAAACAAAAAAGGCAAATAGATCACAGCAAACTGAAAATTTCATAGTTGATGTACGGAAAAGGTTTAAAACAATAAAAAAAAAGTAAATGAAGAAAATTTATTCACACTCCACAAATGAACACAAAAGTTTTGTTATCCAAGTTTGGGAAATTCCACTAGTCCAAAACTAATATCATGGAATTTTACATGAAGCAGATTTTTTCTACACATGTTTTAAAAATGGGTATGCATGCCAGAAACATGTTAAAGATTCAAATGACCTATGGATCCAAAGCTTTTAAAGAGAATAACAAACGCTCATTAAATTCTCAAGTGAACGTGCGGTGGGAGATTTGCCCGAGTCAAACAAGCCATTATTTTGCCCATATTCAAAAAGTTGAGCTAACAATGACAGAACATTGTAAAGTGATTTGTCGTGCGTAACGGGCTATATTTTGGTGTGAAATGACTTATGGATTGCAATTCAACACTCAGTTAAAAATATCCCGCCTCCCCCGTTTCCCGACGATTGCAAAACCTTAGATATAAAAACGAAAGAGTGCATACGATCCCTAAAACATACAGACACTCTTTGGAAATATCTCTCTCTACATTTGTGCATTGTGCATTTCCATTTTAGATGTACACTTTTTTCTTAAATCAGAACTTTGAGTTTTCGCTCCCCCTTTCATTCCCGTAAACAAAAAAGGCAAAAAAGATCACAACAAAATAAAAATGTTATAGTTGATGTGTGGAAAATACTTAAAATAACAACTAATGTACATAAAAAATATCTATTCACACACCACAAATGAACACAAAAGTTTTGTTATCCAAGTTTGGGAAATTCCATTAGTCCAACCCTATTAAGCTTGGAATTTTACATGAAGGAGATTTTTTCTACACATGTTTTAAAAATGGATATGCACACTTCAAACATGTTAAAGATTCAAATGACTTATGGATCCAAAGCTTTTAACGAGGATAACAAACGCTCATTAAATTCTCAAGTGAACGTGCGGTGGGATATTTACCAGAGTCTAACAAGTCATTATTTTGCCCATTTTCAAAAATGTGATCTAACAATCATAGATGATTGTAAAGTGATTTATCATGCGTAACGGGCTATATTTTTGTATGAAATGACTTATGGATTGCAATTCAACACTCAGTCAAAAATCCTCTGCCACCAGTTTTTCCCGACGATTGCAAAAACTGAGATATAAAAACTAAAACTAGCATACAATCCCTAAAAATTACAGACACTCTTTGGAATTATCTCTCCCTACAATTTTGCATTGTGCTTTTCCATTTTAGATCTACACTTTTTTCTTAAATCAAAACTTTTACTTTTCGCTCTCCCTTCATCCCGAAAACGAACAAGGCGAAAAGCTTACAAAAAAACGAAAATTTTATAGTTGATGTACGGAAAAAATTTAAAACAATAAAAAATATAAATAAAGAAAATTTATCCGCCCAACACAAATGAACACAAAAGTTTTGTTATCCAATTTTGGGAAATTCCACTAGTTTAACCCTAATAGCTTGGAATTTTGCAAGAGAGTGATTTCAGCCACACATGTTTTTAAAATGGATATGCATGTTTGAAACATGTTAAAGATGCAAATGAGCTATGGAAGCAAAGCTTTTAAAGAGAATAACAAACGCTCATTAAATTCTCAAGTGAACTTGCGGTGGGATATTTGCCCGAGTCAAACATGTCAATATTTTGCCCATTTGCAAAAAGCTGACATAACTAATCATAGATGATTGTAACGTGATTTATCATGCGTAACGGGCTATATTTTTTTATGAAATGACTTATGGACTGCAATTCAACACTCAGTTAAAAATCCTCCGCAACCCATTTTTCCCGACGATTGCAAAACCTGAGATATAAAAACGAAAAGGTGCTTACAATCCCTAAAAATTACAGGCACTCTCTCTCTACATATGTGCATTGTGCGTTTCCCTTTCAGATGTACACATTTTTCTTAAATCAAAACTTCGAGTTTTTCGCTCTCCCTTCATCCCGTAAACAAAAAAGGCAAATAGATCACAGCAAACTGAAAATTTCATAGTTGATGTACGGAAAAGGTTTAAAACAATAAAAAAAAAGTAAATGAAGAAAATTTATTCACACTCCACAAATGAACACAAAAGTTTTGTTATCCAAGTTTGGGAAATTCCACTAGTCCAAAACTAATATCATGGAATTTTACATGAAGCAGATTTTTTCTACACATGTTTTAAAAATGGGTATGCATGCCAGAAACATGTTAAAGATTCAAATGACCTATGGATCCAAAGCTTTTAAAGAGAATAACAAACGCTCATTAAATTCTCAAGTGAACGTGCGGTGGGAGATTTGCCCGAGTCAAACAAGCCATTATTTTGCCCATATTCAAAAAGTTGAGCTAACAATGACAGAACATTGTAAAGTGATTTGTCGTGCGTAACGGGCTATATTTTGGTGTGAAATGACTTATGGATTGCAATTCAACACTCAGTTAAAAATATCCCGCCTCCCCCGTTTCCCGACGATTGCAAAACCTTAGATATAAAAACGAAAGAGTGCATACGATCCCTAAAACATACAGACACTCTTTGGAAATATCTCTCTCTACATTTGTGCATTGTGCATTTCCATTTTAGATGTACACTTTTTTCTTAAATCAGAACTTTGAGTTTTCGCTCCCCCTTTCATTCCCGTAAACAAAAAAGGCAAAAAAGATCACAACAAAATAAAAATGTTATAGTTGATGTGTGGAAAATACTTAAAATAACAACTAATGTACATAAAAAATATCTATTCACACACCACAAATGAACACAAAAGTTTTGTTATCCAAGTTTGGGAAATTCCATTAGTCCAACCCTATTAAGCTTGGAATTTTACATGAAGGAGATTTTTTCTACACATGTTTTAAAAATGGATATGCACACTTCAAACATGTTAAAGATTCAAATGACTTATGGATCCAAAGCTTTTAACGAGGATAACAAACGCTCATTAAATTCTCAAGTGAACGTGCGGTGGGATATTTACCAGAGTCTAACAAGTCATTATTTTGCCCATTTTCAAAAATGTGATCTAACAATCATAGATGATTGTAAAGTGATTTATCATGCGTAACGGGCTATATTTTTGTATGAAATGACTTATGGATTGCAATTCAACACTCAGTCAAAAATCCTCTGCCACCAGTTTTTCCCGACGATTGCAAAAACTGAGATATAAAAACTAAAACTAGCATACAATCCCTAAAAATTACAGACACTCTTTGGAATTATCTCTCCCTACAATTTTGCATTGTGCTTTTCCATTTTAGATCTACACTTTTTTCTTAAATCAAAACTTTTACTTTTCGCTCTCCCTTCATCCCGAAAACGAACAAGGCGAAAAGCTTACAAAAAAACGAAAATTTTATAGTTGATGTACGGAAAAAATTTAAAACAATAAAAAATATAAATAAAGAAAATTTATCCGCCCAACACAAATGAACACAAAAGTTTTGTTATCCAATTTTGGGAAATTCCACTAGTTTAACCCTAATAGCTTGGAATTTTGCAAGAGAGTGATTTCAGCCACACATGTTTTTAAAATGGATATGCATGTTTGAAACATGTTAAAGATGCAAATGAGCTATGGAAGCAAAGCTTTTAAAGAGAATAACAAACGCTCATTAAATTCTCAAGTGAACTTGCGGTGGGATATTTGCCCGAGTCAAACATGTCAATATTTTGCCCATTTGCAAAAAGCTGACATAACTAATCATAGATGATTGTAACGTGATTTATCATGCGTAACGGGCTATATTTTTTTATGAAATGACTTATGGACTGCAATTCAACACTCAGTTAAAAATCCTCCGCAACCCATTTTTCCCGACGATTGCAAAACCTGAGATATAAAAACGAAAAGGTGCTTACAATCCCTAAAAATTACAGGCACTCTCTCTCTACATATGTGCATTGTGCGTTTCCCTTTCAGATGTACACATTTTTCTTAAATCAAAACTTCGAGTTTTTCGCTCTCCCTTCATCCCGTAAACAAAAAAGGCAAATAGATCACAGCAAACTGAAAATTTCATAGTTGATGTACGGAAAAGGTTTAAAACAATAAAAAAAAAGTAAATGAAGAAAATTTATTCACACTCCACAAATGAACACAAAAGTTTTGTTATCCAAGTTTGGGAAATTCCACTAGTCCAAAACTAATATCATGGAATTTTACATGAAGCAGATTTTTTCTACACATGTTTTAAAAATGGGTATGCATGCCAGAAACATGTTAAAGATTCAAATGACCTATGGATCCAAAGCTTTTAAAGAGAATAACAAACGCTCATTAAATTCTCAAGTGAACGTGCGGTGGGAGATTTGCCCGAGTCAAACAAGCCATTATTTTGCCCATATTCAAAAAGTTGAGCTAACAATGACAGAACATTGTAAAGTGATTTGTCGTGCGTAACGGGCTATATTTTGGTGTGAAATGACTTATGGATTGCAATTCAACACTCAGTTAAAAATATCCCGCCTCCCCCGTTTCCCGACGATTGCAAAACCTTAGATATAAAAACGAAAGAGTGCATACGATCCCTAAAACATACAGACACTCTTTGGAAATATCTCTCTCTACATTTGTGCATTGTGCATTTCCATTTTAGATGTACACTTTTTTCTTAAATCAGAACTTTGAGTTTTCGCTCCCCCTTTCATTCCCGTAAACAAAAAAGGCAAAAAAGATCACAACAAAATAAAAATGTTATAGTTGATGTGTGGAAAATACTTAAAATAACAACTAATGTACATAAAAAATATCTATTCACACACCACAAATGAACACAAAAGTTTTGTTATCCAAGTTTGGGAAATTCCATTAGTCCAACCCTATTAAGCTTGGAATTTTACATGAAGGAGATTTTTTCTACACATGTTTTAAAAATGGATATGCACACTTCAAACATGTTAAAGATTCAAATGACTTATGGATCCAAAGCTTTTAACGAGGATAACAAACGCTCATTAAATTCTCAAGTGAACGTGCGGTGGGATATTTACCAGAGTCTAACAAGTCATTATTTTGCCCATTTTCAAAAATGTGATCTAACAATCATAGATGATTGTAAAGTGATTTATCATGCGTAACGGGCTATATTTTTGTATGAAATGACTTATGGATTGCAATTCAACACTCAGTCAAAAATCCTCTGCCACCAGTTTTTCCCGACGATTGCAAAAACTGAGATATAAAAACTAAAACTAGCATACAATCCCTAAAAATTACAGACACTCTTTGGAATTATCTCTCCCTACAATTTTGCATTGTGCTTTTCCATTTTAGATCTACACTTTTTTCTTAAATCAAAACTTTTACTTTTCGCTCTCCCTTCATCCCGAAAACGAACAAGGCGAAAAGCTTACAAAAAAACGAAAATTTTATAGTTGATGTACGGAAAAAATTTAAAACAATAAAAAATATAAATAAAGAAAATTTATCCGCCCAACACAAATGAACACAAAAGTTTTGTTATCCAATTTTGGGAAATTCCACTAGTTTAACCCTAATAGCTTGGAATTTTGCAAGAGAGTGATTTCAGCCACACATGTTTTTAAAATGGATATGCATGTTTGAAACATGTTAAAGATGCAAATGAGCTATGGAAGCAAAGCTTTTAAAGAGAATAACAAACGCTCATTAAATTCTCAAGTGAACTTGCGGTGGGATATTTGCCCGAGTCAAACATGTCAATATTTTGCCCATTTGCAAAAAGCTGACATAACTAATCATAGATGATTGTAACGTGATTTATCATGCGTAACGGGCTATATTTTTTTATGAAATGACTTATGGACTGCAATTCAACACTCAGTTAAAAATCCTCCGCAACCCATTTTTCCCGACGATTGCAAAACCTGAGATATAAAAACGAAAAGGTGCTTACAATCCCTAAAAATTACAGGCACTCTCTCTCTACATATGTGCATTGTGCGTTTCCGTTTCAGATGTACACATTTTTCTTAAATCAAAACTTCGAGTTTTTCGCTCTCCCTTCATCCCGTAAACAAAAAAGGCAAATAGATCACAGCAAACTGAAAATTTCATAGTTGATGTACGGAAAAGGTTTAAAACAATAAAAAAAAAGTAAATGAAGAAAATTTATTCACACTCCACAAATGAACACAAAAGTTTTGTTATCCAAGTTTGGGAAATTCCACTAGTCCAAAACTAATATCATGGAATTTTACATGAAGCAGATTTTTTCTACACATGTTTTAAAAATGGGTATGCATGCCAGAAACATGTTAAAGATTCAAATGACCTATGGATCCAAAGCTTTTAAAGAGAATAACAAACGCTCATTAAATTCTCAAGTGAACGTGCGGTGGGAGATTTGCCCGAGTCAAACAAGCCATTATTTTGCCCATATTCAAAAAGTTGAGCTAACAATGACAGAACATTGTAAAGTGATTTGTCGTGCGTAACGGGCTATATTTTGGTGTGAAATGACTTATGGATTGCAATTCAACACTCAGTTAAAAATATCCCGCCTCCCCCGTTTCCCGACGATTGCAAAACCTTAGATATAAAAACGAAAGAGTGCATACGATCCCTAAAACATACAGACACTCTTTGGAAATATCTCTCTCTACATTTGTGCATTGTGCATTTCCATTTTAGATGTACACTTTTTTCTTAAATCAGAACTTTGAGTTTTCGCTCCCCCTTTCATTCCCGTAAACAAAAAAGGCAAAAAGGATCACAACAAAATAAAAATGTTATAGTTGATGTGTGGAAAATACTTAAAATAACAACTAATGTACATAAAAAATATCTA
Source organism: Aristolochia californica (assembly GCF_029961685.1). NCBI lineage: Eukaryota > Viridiplantae > Streptophyta > Magnoliopsida > Piperales > Aristolochiaceae > Aristolochia > Aristolochia californica. The sequence continues at coordinate 9,647 of NW_027181898.1, read as the reverse complement.
TTCACACACCACAAATGAACACAAAAGTTTTGTTATCCAAGTTTGGGAAATTCCATTAGTCCAACCCTATTAAGCTTGGAATTTTACATGAAGGAGATTTTTTCTACACATGTTTTAAAAATGGATATGCACACTTCAAACATGTTAAAGATTCAAATGACTTATGGATCCAAAGCTTTTAACGAGAATAACAAACGCTCATTAAATTCTCAAGTGAACGTGCGGTGGGATATTTACCAGAGTCTAACAAGTCATTATTTTGCCCATTTTCAAAAATGTGATCTAACAATCATAGATGATTGTAAAGTGATTTATCATGCGTAACGGGCTATATTTTTGTATGAAATGACTTATGGATTGCAATTCAACACTCAGTCAAAAATCCTCTGCCACCAGTTTTTCCCGACGATTGCAAAAACTGAGATATAAAAACTAAAACTAGCATACAATCCCTAAAAATTACAGACACTCTTTGGAATTATCTCTCCCTACAATTTTGCATTGTGCTTTTCCATTTTAGATCTACACTTTTTTCTTAAATCAAAACTTTTACTTTTCGCTCTCCCTTCATCCCGAAAACGAACAAGGCGAAAAGCTTACAAAAAAACGAAAATTTTATAGTTGATGTACGGAAAAAATTTAAAACAATAAAAAATATAAATAAAGAAAATTTATCCGCCCAACACAAATGAACACAAAAGTTTTGTTATCCAATTTTGGGAAATTCCACTAGTTTAACCCTAATAGCTTGGAATTTTGCAAGAGAGTGATTTCAGCCACACATGTTTTTAAAATGGATATGCATGTTTGAAACATGTTAAAGATGCAAATGAGCTATGGAAGCAAAGCTTTTAAAGAGAATAACAAACGCTCATTAAATTCTCAAGTGAACTTGCGGTGGGATATTTGCCCGAGTCAAACATGTCAATATTTTGCCCATTTGCAAAAAGCTGACATAACTAATCATAGATGATTGTAACGTGATTTATCATGCGTAACGGGCTATATTTTTTTATGAAATGACTTATGGACTGCAATTCAACACTCAGTTAAAAATCCTCCGCAACCCATTTTTCCCGACGATTGCAAAACCTGAGATATAAAAACGAAAAGGTGCTTACAATCCCTAAAAATTACAGGCACTCTCTCTCTACATATGTGCATTGTGCGTTTCCGTTTCAGATGTACACATTTTTCTTAAATCAAAACTTCGAGTTTTTCGCTCTCCCTTCATCCCGTAAACAAAAAAGGCAAATAGATCACAGCAAACTGAAAATTTCATAGTTGATGTACGGAAAAGGTTTAAAACAATAAAAAAAAAGTAAATGAAGAAAATTTATTCACACTCCACAAATGAACACAAAAGTTTTGTTATCCAAGTTTGGGAAATTCCACTAGTCCAAAACTAATATCATGGAATTTTACATGAAGCAGATTTTTTCTACACATGTTTTAAAAATGGGTATGCATGCCAGAAACATGTTAAAGATTCAAATGACCTATGGATCCAAAGCTTTTAAAGAGAATAACAAACGCTCATTAAATTCTCAAGTGAACGTGCGGTGGGAGATTTGCCCGAGTCAAACAAGCCATTATTTTGCCCATATTCAAAAAGTTGAGCTAACAATGACAGAACATTGTAAAGTGATTTGTCGTGCGTAACGGGCTATATTTTGGTGTGAAATGACTTATGGATTGCAATTCAACACTCAGTTAAAAATATCCCGCCTCCCCCGTTTCCCGACGATTGCAAAACCTTAGATATAAAAACGAAAGAGTGCATACGATCCCTAAAACATACAGACACTCTTTGGAAATATCTCTCTCTACATTTGTGCATTGTGCATTTCCATTTTAGATGTACACTTTTTTCTTAAATCAGAACTTTGAGTTTTCGCTCCCCCTTTCATTCCCGTAAACAAAAAAGGCAAAAAGGATCACAACAAAATAAAAATGTTATAGTTGATGTGTGGAAAATACTTAAAATAACAACTAATGTACATAAAAAATATCTATTCACACACCACAAATGAACACAAAAGTTTTGTTATCCAAGTTTGGGAAATTCCATTAGTCCAACCCTATTAAGCTTGGAATTTTACATGAAGGAGATTTTTTCTACACATGTTTTAAAAATGGATATGCACACTTCAAACATGTTAAAGATTCAAATGACTTATGGATCCAAAGCTTTTAACGAGAATAACAAACGCTCATTAAATTCTCAAGTGAACGTGCGGTGGGATATTTACCAGAGTCTAACAAGTCATTATTTTGCCCATTTTCAAAAATGTGATCTAACAATCATAGATGATTGTAAAGTGATTTATCATGCGTAACGGGCTATATTTTTGTATGAAATGACTTATGGATTGCAATTCAACACTCAGTCAAAAATCCTCTGCCACCAGTTTTTCCCGACGATTGCAAAAACTGAGATATAAAAACTAAAACTAGCATACAATCCCTAAAAATTACAGACACTCTTTGGAATTATCTCTCCCTACAATTTTGCATTGTGCTTTTCCATTTTAGATCTACACTTTTTTCTTAAATCAAAACTTTTACTTTTCGCTCTCCCTTCATCCCGAAAACGAACAAGGCGAAAAGCTTACAAAAAAACGAAAATTTTATAGTTGATGTACGGAAAAAATTTAAAACAATAAAAAATATAAATAAAGAAAATTTATCCGCCCAACACAAATGAACACAAAAGTTTTGTTATCCAATTTTGGGAAATTCCACTAGTTTAACCCTAATAGCTTGGAATTTTGCAAGAGAGTGATTTCAGCCACACATGTTTTTAAAATGGATATGCATGTTTGAAACATGTTAAAGATGCAAATGAGCTATGGAAGCAAAGCTTTTAAAGAGAATAACAAACGCTCATTAAATTCTCAAGTGAACTTGCGGTGGGATATTTGCCCGAGTCAAACATGTCAATATTTTGCCCATTTGCAAAAAGCTGACATAACTAATCATAGATGATTGTAACGTGATTTATCATGCGTAACGGGCTATATTTTTTTATGAAATGACTTATGGACTGCAATTCAACACTCAGTTAAAAATCCTCCGCAACCCATTTTTCCCGACGATTGCAAAACCTGAGATATAAAAACGAAAAGGTGCTTACAATCCCTAAAAATTACAGGCACTCTCTCTCTACATATGTGCATTGTGCGTTTCCGTTTCAGATGTACACATTTTTCTTAAATCAAAACTTCGAGTTTTTCGCTCTCCCTTCATCCCGTAAACAAAAAAGGCAAATAGATCACAGCAAACTGAAAATTTCATAGTTGATGTACGGAAAAGGTTTAAAACAATAAAAAAAAAGTAAATGAAGAAAATTTATTCACACTCCACAAATGAACACAAAAGTTTTGTTATCCAAGTTTGGGAAATTCCACTAGTCCAAAACTAATATCATGGAATTTTACATGAAGCAGATTTTTTCTACACATGTTTTAAAAATGGGTATGCATGCCAGAAACATGTTAAAGATTCAAATGACCTATGGATCCAAAGCTTTTAAAGAGAATAACAAACGCTCATTAAATTCTCAAGTGAACGTGCGGTGGGAGATTTGCCCGAGTCAAACAAGCCATTATTTTGCCCATATTCAAAAAGTTGAGCTAACAATGACAGAACATTGTAAAGTGATTTGTCGTGCGTAACGGGCTATATTTTGGTGTGAAATGACTTATGGATTGCAATTCAACACTCAGTTAAAAATATCCCGCCTCCCCCGTTTCCCGACGATTGCAAAACCTTAGATATAAAAACGAAAGAGTGCATACGATCCCTAAAACATACAGACACTCTTTGGAAATATCTCTCTCTACATTTGTGCATTGTGCATTTCCATTTTAGATGTACACTTTTTTCTTAAATCAGAACTTTGAGTTTTCGCTCCCCCTTTCATTCCCGTAAACAAAAAAGGCAAAAAAGATCACAACAAAATAAAAATGTTATAGTTGATGTGTGGAAAATACTTAAAATAACAACTAATGTACATAAAAAATATCTATTCACACACCACAAATGAACACAAAAGTTTTGTTATCCAAGTTTGGGAAATTCCATTAGTCCAACCCTATTAAGCTTGGAATTTTACATGAAGGAGATTTTTTCTACACATGTTTTAAAAATGGATATGCACACTTCAAACATGTTAAAGATTCAAATGACTTATGGATCCAAAGCTTTTAACGAGGATAACAAACGCTCATTAAATTCTCAAGTGAACGTGCGGTGGGATATTTACCAGAGTCTAACAAGTCATTATTTTGCCCATTTTCAAAAATGTGATCTAACAATCATAGATGATTGTAAAGTGATTTATCATGCGTAACGGGCTATATTTTTGTATGAAATGACTTATGGATTGCAATTCAACACTCAGTCAAAAATCCTCTGCCACCAGTTTTTCCCGACGATTGCAAAAACTGAGATATAAAAACTAAAACTAGCATACAATCCCTAAAAATTACAGACACTCTTTGGAATTATCTCTCCCTACAATTTTGCATTGTGCTTTTCCATTTTAGATCTACACTTTTTTCTTAAATCAAAACTTTTACTTTTCGCTCTCCCTTCATCCCGAAAACGAACAAGGCGAAAAGCTTACAAAAAAACGAAAATTTTATAGTTGATGTACGGAAAAAATTTAAAACAATAAAAAATATAAATAAAGAAAATTTATCCGCCCAACACAAATGAACACAAAAGTTTTGTTATCCAATTTTGGGAAATTCCACTAGTTTAACCCTAATAGCTTGGAATTTTGCAAGAGAGTGATTTCAGCCACACATGTTTTTAAAATGGATATGCATGTTTGAAACATGTTAAAGATGCAAATGAGCTATGGAAGCAAAGCTTTTAAAGAGAATAACAAACGCTCATTAAATTCTCAAGTGAACTTGCGGTGGGATATTTGCCCGAGTCAAACATGTCAATATTTTGCCCATTTGCAAAAAGCTGACATAACTAATCATAGATGATTGTAACGTGATTTATCATGCGTAACGGGCTATATTTTTTTATGAAATGACTTATGGACTGCAATTCAACACTCAGTTAAAAATCCTCCGCAACCCATTTTTCCCGACGATTGCAAAACCTGAGATATAAAAACGAAAAGGTGCTTACAATCCCTAAAAATTACAGGCACTCTCTCTCTACATATGTGCATTGTGCGTTTCCGTTTCAGATGTACACATTTTTCTTAAATCAAAACTTCGAGTTTTTCGCTCTCCCTTCATCCCGTAAACAAAAAAGGCAAATAGATCACAGCAAACTGAAAATTTCATAGTTGATGTACGGAAAAGGTTTAAAACAATAAAAAAAAAGTAAATGAAGAAAATTTATTCACACTCCACAAATGAACACAAAAGTTTTGTTATCCAAGTTTGGGAAATTCCACTAGTCCAAAACTAATATCATGGAATTTTACATGAAGCAGATTTTTTCTACACATGTTTTAAAAATGGGTATGCATGCCAGAAACATGTTAAAGATTCAAATGACCTATGGATCCAAAGCTTTTAAAGAGAATAACAAACGCTCATTAAATTCTCAAGTGAACGTGCGGTGGGAGATTTGCCCGAGTCAAACAAGCCATTATTTTGCCCATATTCAAAAAGTTGAGCTAACAATGACAGAACATTGTAAAGTGATTTGTCGTGCGTAACGGGCTATATTTTGGTGTGAAATGACTTATGGATTGCAATTCAACACTCAGTTAAAAATATCCCGCCTCCCCCGTTTCCCGACGATTGCAAAACCTTAGATATAAAAACGAAAGAGTGCATACGATCCCTAAAACATACAGACACTCTTTGGAAATATCTCTCTCTACATTTGTGCATTGTGCATTTCCATTTTAGATGTACACTTTTTTCTTAAATCAGAACTTTGAGTTTTCGCTCCCCCTTTCATTCCCGTAAACAAAAAAGGCAAAAAAGATCACAACAAAATAAAAATGTTATAGTTGATGTGTGGAAAATACTTAAAATAACAACTAATGTACATAAAAAATATCTATTCACACACCACAAATGAACACAAAAGTTTTGTTATCCAAGTTTGGGAAATTCCATTAGTCCAACCCTATTAAGCTTGGAATTTTACATGAAGGAGATTTTTTCTACACATGTTTTAAAAATGGATATGCACACTTCAAACATGTTAAAGATTCAAATGACTTATGGATCCAAAGCTTTTAACGAGGATAACAAACGCTCATTAAATTCTCAAGTGAACGTGCGGTGGGATATTTACCAGAGTCTAACAAGTCATTATTTTGCCCATTTTCAAAAATGTGATCTAACAATCATAGATGATTGTAAAGTGATTTATCATGCGTAACGGGCTATATTTTTGTATGAAATGACTTATGGATTGCAATTCAACACTCAGTCAAAAATCCTCTGCCACCAGTTTTTCCCGACGATTGCAAAAACTGAGATATAAAAACTAAAACTAGCATACAATCCCTAAAAATTACAGACACTCTTTGGAATTATCTCTCCCTACAATTTTGCATTGTGCTTTTCCATTTTAGATCTACACTTTTTTCTTAAATCAAAACTTTTACTTTTCGCTCTCCCTTCATCCCGAAAACGAACAAGGCGAAAAGCTTACAAAAAAACGAAAATTTTATAGTTGATGTACGGAAAAAATTTAAAACAATAAAAAATATAAATAAAGAAAATTTATCCGCCCAACACAAATGAACACAAAAGTTTTGTTATCCAATTTTGGGAAATTCCACTAGTTTAACCCTAATAGCTTGGAATTTTGCAAGAGAGTGATTTCAGCCACACATGTTTTTAAAATGGATATGCATGTTTGAAACATGTTAAAGATGCAAATGAGCTATGGAAGCAAAGCTTTTAAAGAGAATAACAAACGCTCATTAAATTCTCAAGTGAACTTGCGGTGGGATATTTGCCCGAGTCAAACATGTCAATATTTTGCCCATTTGCAAAAAGCTGACATAACTAATCATAGATGATTGTAACGTGATTTATCATGCGTAACGGGCTATATTTTTTTATGAAATGACTTATGGACTGCAATTCAACACTCAGTTAAAAATCCTCCGCAACCCATTTTTCCCGACGATTGCAAAACCTGAGATATAAAAACGAAAAGGTGCTTACAATCCCTAAAAATTACAGGCACTCTCTCTCTACATATGTGCATTGTGCGTTTCCGTTTCAGATGTACACATTTTTCTTAAATCAAAACTTCGAGTTTTTCGCTCTCCCTTCATCCCGTAAACAAAAAAGGCAAATAGATCACAGCAAACTGAAAATTTCATAGTTGATGTACGGAAAAGGTTTAAAACAATAAAAAAAAAGTAAATGAAGAAAATTTATTCACACTCCACAAATGAACACAAAAGTTTTGTTATCCAAGTTTGGGAAATTCCACTAGTCCAAAACTAATATCATGGAATTTTACATGAAGCAGATTTTTTCTACACATGTTTTAAAAATGGGTATGCATGCCAGAAACATGTTAAAGATTCAAATGACCTATGGATCCAAAGCTTTTAAAGAGAATAACAAACGCTCATTAAATTCTCAAGTGAACGTGCGGTGGGAGATTTGCCCGAGTCAAACAAGCCATTATTTTGCCCATATTCAAAAAGTTGAGCTAACAATGACAGAACATTGTAAAGTGATTTGTCGTGCGTAACGGGCTATATTTTGGTGTGAAATGACTTATGGATTGCAATTCAACACTCAGTTAAAAATATCCCGCCTCCCCCGTTTCCCGACGATTGCAAAACCTTAGATATAAAAACGAAAGAGTGCATACGATCCCTAAAACATACAGACACTCTTTGGAAATATCTCTCTCTACATTTGTGCATTGTGCATTTCCATTTTAGATGTACACTTTTTTCTTAAATCAGAACTTTGAGTTTTCGCTCCCCCTTTCATTCCCGTAAACAAAAAAGGCAAAAAAGATCACAACAAAATAAAAATGTTATAGTTGATGTGTGGAAAATACTTAAAATAACAACTAATGTACATAAAAAATATCTATTCACACACCACAAATGAACACAAAAGTTTTGTTATCCAAGTTTGGGAAATTCCATTAGTCCAACCCTATTAAGCTTGGAATTTTACATGAAGGAGATTTTTTCTACACATGTTTTAAAAATGGATATGCACACTTCAAACATGTTAAAGATTCAAATGACTTATGGATCCAAAGCTTTTAACGAGAATAACAAACGCTCATTAAATTCTCAAGTGAACGTGCGGTGGGATATTTACCAGAGTCTAACAAGTCATTATTTTGCCCATTTTCAAAAATGTGATCTAACAATCATAGATGATTGTAAAGTGATTTATCATGCGTAACGGGCTATATTTTTGTATGAAATGACTTATGGATTGCAATTCAACACTCAGTCAAAAATCCTCTGCCACCAGTTTTTCCCGACGATTGCAAAAACTGAGATATAAAAACTAAAACTAGCATACAATCCCTAAAAATTACAGACACTCTTTGGAATTATCTCTCCCTACAATTTTGCATTGTGCTTTTCCATTTTAGATCTACACTTTTTTCTTAAATCAAAACTTTTACTTTTCGCTCTCCCTTCATCCCGAAAACGAACAAGGCGAAAAGCTTACAAAAAAACGAAAATTTTATAGTTGATGTACGGAAAAAATTTAAAACAATAAAAAATATAAATAAAGAAAATTTATCCGCCCAACACAAATGAACACAAAAGTTTTGTTATCCAATTTTGGGAAATTCCACTAGTTTAACCCTAATAGCTTGGAATTTTGCAAGAGAGTGATTTCAGCCACACATGTTTTTAAAATGGATATGCATGTTTGAAACATGTTAAAGATGCAAATGAGCTATGGAAGCAAAGCTTTTAAAGAGAATAACAAACGCTCATTAAATTCTCAAGTGAACTTGCGGTGGGATATTTGCCCGAGTCAAACATGTCAATATTTTGCCCATTTGCAAAAAGCTGACATAACTAATCATAGATGATTGTAACGTGATTTATCATGCGTAACGGGCTATATTTTTTTATGAAATGACTTATGGACTGCAATTCAACACTCAGTTAAAAATCCTCCGCAACCCATTTTTCCCGACGATTGCAAAACCTGAGATATAAAAACGAAAAGGTGCTTACAATCCCTAAAAATTACAGGCACTCTCTCTCTACATATGTGCATTGTGCGTTTCCGTTTCAGATGTACACATTTTTCTTAAATCAAAACTTCGAGTTTTTCGCTCTCCCTTCATCCCGTAAACAAAAAAGGCAAATAGATCACAGCAAACTGAAAATTTCATAGTTGATGTACGGAAAAGGTTTAAAACAATAAAAAAAAAGTAAATGAAGAAAATTTATTCACACTCCACAAATGAACACAAAAGTTTTGTTATCCAAGTTTGGGAAATTCCACTAGTCCAAAACTAATATCATGGAATTTTACATGAAGCAGATTTTTTCTACACATGTTTTAAAAATGGGTATGCATGCCAGAAACATGTTAAAGATTCAAATGACCTATGGATCCAAAGCTTTTAAAGAGAATAACAAACGCTCATTAAATTCTCAAGTGAACGTGCGGTGGGAGATTTGCCCGAGTCAAACA
>NW_027181897.1:0-34725 GCF_029961685.1 Aristolochia californica | reverse complement strand
AATGGGTGTAAGCCTCGCAGCTCGGAAACACCCAGTGCTGACCACACTGAGAGAGACGAAAGCGCAGGTAACGCCAGTTGGCGAAGTGGCGTTAAGCATCCCTAGCGGTACGAAAAGAGAGGTCGTGATGATATCATCTACGTCCGTACCGCTCCTCGTGGAGTAGATCCCGCATCCAACCAACCCTTTGACCAGGGAACGGGAGAATTCCCACTACCGCAGGCAGGCCAGCCGGGCCGTGAGCGCGGTGGGAACGGGCTTCCCAAAAAGCCAGCCCGGGCCGGGGTCAGCATAGAATGAAGGGGACGGCCCTAATGTTGTGTTGGCAAAGCCAACTTCAAGTGTTGCGGGCGGAGAAAAGCGGACGTGGGGACTCGGGTCGGGGCGCAGCGTAACTAAGAGAGCCATTCCATTTAGGGCGAGACAGAATGGGCTGCAAGTGCCTTAGGGCTTGTGCGCTAGCGGTCTGGTGTCCGAGCCGATTGGTCAGACGACGACTACTTTACAATTTAGATTAGTATTAGCCGCCTATCCCGGAATGGAATGGGATGGAATAGAAAGAACGCGAAGCGCTAGCGCTATAGGGTCGGTTTTTTTGGGGGGGCGGAGCTTGTGAAGAAGCAAGCGGAGCCCCGTTTCCTGTCCGTCCCGACCGGCAGCTGCTGGGTCGGACCATCTCTCCTAAACTTCCCCCGGTCTTCGGCCCGAGCTGTATGAGGCAGAAACTCGTCCCACGTACGGTTCGGAGGCCGAGCCCCACCCCAGCTGTAATGGTGCGGCTTAGGTCAACTAACACGAAGAAGATACAGTTCACTCAACGATTGCCTTTGGGTTCCGAACTCCATATGGGGAAGGAGCGTTGTTGTTTGCGAGGTCTCGATCATTTACATGGACCCACTTCTCATTCCATTTGTGGGAATTTGATGATCTATTTTCCGTCCCTAACGAACGATCGGCTCATGTTTGAGCATGATTCAGCACTTCGTGCCGACCTGTTGCCAATAAACTTTCCGGCCTCATATGAGAATGGAAAACTGGAGCATTTTCTGCATCGGTGGATGAAGAATCGCTTTCATAAGAATTTCTGGTTGACCATGTTCCCAGAAAAAAGATACTTTTTTTCCATTCGAGAAACGACGAGCACGACTGAAGTGGCTATACATACAAATCCATTTACGGATCTATATGCTCCGATTGGAACTGGAAGTTCCAGAACAGGCGGCTGGTATACCACCATAATGTTTCTGCCTTTTCTTTTTTGTATTCGGATAGGATTTCTGTTGGCTTCGTCGTCCGGCTCGCGTAGTTTGTTACGTCAGCTCCAAAAGGATAAGTTGCATTGGAATCGAGAAAGTCAAGTGGAGTTCATAATTGCATAAAAGGAGTCAAAGTAGTGGAAAGGCGCGTCGAGGCACTTCTTCGACGTTTCCCGTCCGCCCGGCCCGTTCTGAAGAATTCATGGGCCGGCAGGCGGGCGAGACAGAATGGGCGGGCACAGCGCACACGCCCCTTGTAGTAAGAGGCGCCGTAGGCTCTCTTACTACAAGGGGCTGCGCACCTTTACTACAGAGGCGCCGTAGGCTCTCTTACTACAAGGGGCTGCGCACCTTTACTACAGAGGAGGCCTATTTGACTGCAGGGGCCTTCTTTTGAAGCTTGCTGGGATAGACTAGCTCTACTTGCAAAAGGGAAGAAACAACCTCAAGGAAACCTATCATAGCCACTCCACTCCTTGCTAGGTCCTGCTTGCTAATCGACAATACAACTCGCTATTGAAAAGCACCTATTTCCCAACCAAGAAAATTGACTCTTCCTTGTGTAGCTCAACGCTATGAAGTGAAGTGAAGCACCTTCTCTCTTGAGGTGAAGAACAACTTCTACTAGCTCTACTACTTGTAGGTGAGGAACAACTCCTAGCTCTACGTATAGGAGTAGGGAATCAACAAGCTCAAGGGGAAACCTCTCAAAGGAAACTACTTGCAATGTCAGTAAGCTACCATTTCTGCTGTTCTGGGATTGTCGAGCTAAGCATAAATAAAACAGGATAAGTCCCCGTATAAGAGCGTTTAGAGGCCTTTAAGAACCTTTTCTCGCTATAGCTTGAGGTCAAAATCTTTGTATACAACTCCGAGAGGGTTAGACACTAAAGAGATGCTACTCGTTAAATAGTTAGCTCTTTACTCGTCAGATGGTTGGCTCTTTATTCAGGTGCTCTTCTGTCTTCAGGTGGCTACTGCTTAGTTAGCTCTGTATTGAGCTTGTCTTGCTTCTTATAGCTAATCCCTCTAGGCAAGTGAGAAGAGAACAGCTATACTACCTTAGCGGAGGAACTGCCTCTACTGCTTGACCTACTGTACTGCTTTTCACCGCTTTTCTTTTGCGTAGCTCCTTAAAAGCACTTCTCTTTGTAGCTTTGTCTCTTTCTAGCTCTACTACCGCTAGGGAAAGGAAGAGAGAACAGCTACAGCCCTACCACTGCTACGGAACTGCTCTCTGTGCACTGCTTTCAGTGTACTGCTTTGCTCGCTCTATTGTTGGGTTTTTTAGGCTAATAGTTTCATTTCCCCTCTTACTACAAGGTGCGTAGCCTCTTTACTACAGAGAGCCGTAGGCGCCTATTACTACTTGGGGCTTGTGCGCTAGAAGTGTGCGAAAGCCCCTGAATGAAGAATAGCTTGTCCTCCTCGGCAAACTAACAAAGGCTTTTTTTTATATCCAGCATCAATAACGACTTGATTTACATTCATCTCGCACCGCACCGGCTTCAGATTGAACAGTGCCTGCAAAACCCATCCAGGACACGTTGCCAGGCATGAACTGTGCCTTCAGCTCGGCCTTCAACTCCTGCCATGACCGGATTGAACAGCGGCCACAGTCCATCTCTTCGACTTTGGTTTTCCACCATAGCTTTGCGTCCGCATCGAGGTACATTGCAGCCATCTGCGCCTTAGCCTCCTCGCTCAAACGCAGCATCGACAGGTATGGCTCCATGTCCCAGAGCCCCTTTCCTTTTAGCACCTGAGCGTCTCTGGTCCCGGTGTACACTCTCGGCTCTGGCACCCTGACTTGCTTGTTGGCCTGAATCATTTGCGCCATGACTGATCGCCCTCCTCAGCACAGCAACCTCCTCTGCCAGGTGTGCCATCTGAGTCAAAGGAATTATACAATTTCTGTTTTTTTTTAATGTCTTGCTATTAGTGTTCACGTAGTGCTATAATTTAGAGTCTAAGGGCTCACATCTACTCTGGTCACTGTAGGAATTAGGAGCGCACATCCAGTCCGTCCGTCCAGATAGTACTAAGGAACTCACTTACTACTACTAGGGGCGACCATCTATCTGAGACTAAGGTAAGGCTACCGCTACCTTAGATCCACGCCTTTCTTTGAACCATGGCTACCTTAAAACTACTAAGGAAAGGCCTTCGTATATATTCAAATTTCTTTCTTTATATATAAATTCAGTTATCACGTAGTTAAGGCGAACGAACACAGAAAGCATAAGTTAGCGTGGTTTTTTCTTGTTAAAGGAGAGAAGAGAGAGGCGGAAAGTAGCCTCGAGTGATATCAGGCCGAGAAACATTGGGTTTGTGTGAAGCCTAGTGGTGCTCCGAGAGTTTCTTTTCATCTATCTATCTCGAACGCAACACCTATCCTGCCTGATCAATGTCATTCTCATCCTCAATATCATATGGGCTGGCTGCTTTCTCATTTCTGCGCCCGGACCGGAAGTCTCGCAAGCAAGATAGATCACCAACGAGGAATCGCGTATATATAAGAAGAAGAACGGACCCAGTGAGCGGAGCCCTGACCTACGGATTGAGCCCGCGTAAGCTAGCGCACAAGCCCTAAGGCCCCCCAAGCCATAAAGGCGCGAAAGCCCACTTGCTGCCATGCGCACATGCCCCTCTCGCGCGTCAAGCTCTATTGCTACAGGGCTATGCACCTGACGCGCGCCTCACGGCTCTATTGCTACAGGGCTACGCACCTGACGCGCGCTTCTCGCCCCCCGCATGGCCACACCAACCCTCGCCTAAGGTAATGCGCTTATCGCACTCTTGCTATCAGGTAGAAAGCCTCAAGCCTACAATCGCAATAGGAGCGTCAAGCATTACTGACGTCCCTTTACGCACGCGTCAAAAGCTTGCCCTATTGTTATAAGCGCCCCTTTAAAGCGCGCTTCTCGCTTGCCCGCATGGCCACACCAACCCTCGCCCAAGGTAGCACGCTTCAAGCCTGCCCTATTGTTATAAGGCGCTTGATAGGTGCGCTTCTCGCTCTATTGCTACTTTGGGCCCGCTTTGGTTGGGCTCCTTTACGCAATAGGGCTATAAAGCGCCTTTACGCGGCCTCTGCTGCCACCGAACCAGCAGTGTGCCACTATTGCTATAAGGTGCCTAAAGGGCCCAAAATCGAAAGAGGGCCTTGGGGCACTCTAAGCACACGCCCGCGGGCGTGTGCGAAGTGTGCGTATGGCAGCAAGTGCCCCCTATTACTACTTGGTGCTCCGCCCCTTGTAGTAAGAGAGCCTACGGCGCCTATTACTACTTGGTGCTCCGCCCCTAGTATACAGAGAGCCTACGGCGCCTATTACTACTTGGGGCTTGTGCGCTAGTCTAAGGCGCGCGCATCCCAGCTGGAACAGGATAGTAAGTCGAATGTTGGGTTCCGTACGACGGGTCTTTAGTTCCTTGAACAGTCTTTTCCCGGACTAGCAGTTGTATGTCCTCCATTAGAGAAGACCTAAAACAACTGCACCCCATTCCAATTGGGGTTTCGTTTAAATAAGCCCCGCTTACTAAGCTAAGGGGCCCCTCTCTGATAAGGAATAAAGCGAAAGAATCTCAATTTGACGACAAATCCGGTCCGATGGCTGTTCTCCACTAACCACAAGGATATAGGGACTCTCTATTTCATCTTCGGTGCCATTGCTGGAGTGATGGGCACATGCTTCTCAGTACTGATTCGTATGGAATTAGCACGACCCGGCGATCAAATTCTTGGTGGGAATCATCAACTTTATAATGTTTTAATAACGGCTCACGCCTTTTTAATGATCTTTTTTATGGTTATGCCGGCTATGATAGGTGGATCTGGTAATTGGTCTGTTCCGATTCTGATAGGTGCACCTGACATGGCATTTCCACGATCAAATAATATTTCATTCTGGTTGTTGCCACCAAGTCTCTTGCTCCTATTAAGCCCAGCCTTAGTAGAAGTGGGTAGCGGCACTGGGTGGACGGTCTATCCGCCCTTAAGTGGTATTACCAGCCATTCTGGAGGAGCAGTTGATTCAGCAATTTCTAGTCCTCATCTATCAGGTGTTTCATCAATTTTAGGTTCTATCAATTTTATAACAACTATTTCCAACATGCGTGGACCTGGAATGACTATGCATAGATCACCCCTCTTTGTGTGGTCCGTTCTAGTGACAGCATTCCTACTTTTATTATCACTTCCGGTACTGGCAGGGGCAATTACCATGTTATTAACCGATCGAAACTTTAATACAACCTTTTCTGATCCCGCAGGAGGGGGAGACCCCATATTATACCAGCATCTCTTTTGGTTCTTCGGTCATCCAGAGGTGTATATTCCCATTCTGCCTGGATCCGGTATCATAAGTCATATCGTATCGACTTTTTCGGGAAAACCGGTCTTCGGGTATCTAGGCATGGTTTATGCCATGATCAGTATAGGTGTTCCTGGATTTCTTGTTCGGGCTCATCATATGTTTACTGTGGGCTTAGACGTTGATACGCGTGCCTACTTCACCGCAGCTACCATGATCATAGCTGTCCCCACAGGAATCAAAATCTTTAGTTGGATCGCTACCATGTGGGGAGGTTCAATACAATACAAAACACCCATGTTATTTGCTGTAGGGTTCATCTTTTTGTTCACCATAGGAGGACTCACTGGAATAGTCCCGGCAAATTCTGGGCTAGACATTGCTCTACATGATACTTATTATGTGGTTGCACATTTCCATTATGTACTTTCTATGGGAGCCGTTTTTGCTTTATTTGCAGGATTTCACTATTGGGTGGGTAAAATCTTTGGTCGGACATACCCTGAAACTTTAGGTCAAATCCATTTTTGGATCACTTTTTTCGGGGTTAATCCGACCCTCTTTCCCATGCATTTCTTAGGGCTTTCGGGTATGCCACGTCGCATTCCAGATTATCCAGATGCTTACGCTGGATGGAATGCCCTTAGCAGTTCTGGCCCTTATATATCCGTAGTTGGGATTCGTCGTTTCTTCGTGGTCGTAACAATCACTTCAAGCAGTGGAAACAACAAAAGATGTGCTCCAAGTCCTTGGGCTGTTGAACAGAATCCAACCACACCGGAATGGATGGTACAAAGTCCTCCAGCTTTTCATACTTTTGGAGAACTTCCAGCTATCAAGGAGACGAAAAGCTATGTGAAGTAAAAGAAGAAAAAAAGGTCGCCGACTGCTACTAAGAACCTAACAGAACTTTTCAAAATGTGGGTTCTAAAACAACTTGTGTAGGTCGGGGTTGAGAATTGGGGGGCCGGCCGCGTTGCTTCGCTTCATTAATGAAAGAAGTTCGCCGAGGCCCTCCGTTTTCGGTATTACGCTATCCTTGGTTACGATGTTGTCATCGGGGACAGCGAGGTCGCTCGAGAATACGCTCATTGTCTTTCCGGGTTAAGATTTCGGAAGAGAAATCCCTCATTTCGGAGACAGGGGCGTTTGAGTTCGCTAAGAGGTTCCGCGTTAGGTTAGGGCAGGGACGGTGGATTTCTCTCCTGTTTCATGCCGAGCGTTGTTGACATCTCGGATGACTATAGGTTTGCTTTGTCTGAGCGAGAAGTATCAAATAATCCAATTTTTGACTGAGATTAGTAATACTAAGAATTTCAATATTAGATTAGGGAGCCCTCGTATCAGCCATACTGAGTAAAGCAGTACAGTACCTATTCCTCCGATACTTAAGCTAGAAGAGAATTCTTAAGAGCAACCCGGAGTTGCAGCACCGAATCGCATGTCCATTCAAGTCCGGTCAAAGAGATTCATACCTCCACCTCTTCAATCGGAATCTCCGGTATGAAAGTTTACCTGCCGGGGTCAGCTCGCATTCCTACTTCACGGGATATCTACATTCCACAACTCTATCCTTAGCAAGATAGTATCCATCCACCTCCAAGACACCGGTCGTGGAGACTGCTATCCGGGAATAACCAGTTCTTATATCGTATCGAGGAGTTGGCGAGAGATTAGTACTTGACGAGTGGATGTCATCTCCTATCTCCTACCGCTGATTGAACGCTTCCCCGCTCCACCTGAACCGGCGACAGAATCGGACTAAGATAAGACTAAGCAAGATCCTTCCCTCCGGATGGGTAGGAGATCAATAGCCGGTGAAAGACATCTCTTGCTGAGCGAGGAGTTTTCATCCCCGCCTTTCGGTGAAGTGCTTTTTGAATCCAAAGATAAGAGACTGTTCGATGCGACCCGGGAATACCAACCGGAAAGAAGTGATGAATGACGCAATGTTCCCACTTATCCCGGGAACTTATTCCCCTTTCCGCCCATCTATTGAGATTCCTGATAACCTTATCAGTCGAGTCACCCCTCCTTTCATACCTGACTAGCTGATGACTATTGGTCAAACCAGCCTTCCCTCCCCTAGCTGGATATCCTTTACTGCATCTCCTAAGAGCTGATGACGGAATGGACCACTCACCCTTATTCCTTGACCTCATATCGATATGTATAATATAATAGACAAAAACCCAGTATTTTGAGCATAAAGGCAAGGCTCGATTCCTGGCCAGTATCAGATTCCCTCGGCATATCGGTGGGTGGCCGTGATGATGACCTACTCCTTTTGGAATGAATCCCTCGCTTTCTGTGGATCGACTCGCTACTGAATGATTGCCCTCTAATCCAAGAGCCTCTATTCCTACCCGAAAGATATCCTACTTTTCAAGTTGGCCTGGAACCAGCTGCTGATGCGGTTATATAGCCAGCATTTCAGGCATTATTTGAATAAGCCGGCCCAGACGAGGAAACAAGAAGTTCTGGTCCTGGTCCTGTTAGTACAAATAGGCTGTTAGCCAGAATAGGGTAACCACAGACAGAGAACAAGCTGGGGAAGGCGACGGTTTAGAATCCACATGGGTCAAAAGGAAGGCAAGGCAAGGGAAGGCTAGAGCTGACAAGCGAATACCTGCTTCCCGTGGCGAGCATAAACCTTTGGCTCGTTGGTTCATACTAAATCTGACTTCTTCCGGTTCGACTTGATGAACAACAGCAACCGGTCCTTTACCGTAGTCCCTGACCTTTGAAAGCCGACGTGCCCTCCTCCGTTCACTAACTTCCTCTCCTCTGAAGAATAGGAACAGCAGCTGGTTATGGAACAAAGTCATGCGGTGTTTCGCTCGGCTGGAGCGAGCTCACACCCCACCCAGTAGCAAGCTCTATTCTGTTTGAGTGGATCCTGCCTTTGCTCCGAATGTGGGAAGTTTTGAAAGAAATGCGCATTTGTCTCATTGTATGTACTCGCTTTTAGTATGTATGCTCTGCCCTAACTGAGATGAGGATGGAGGGCCGTACTCTTCCGTACTCAAATTTAGGCGGGCTATGGGATACGAGCCCATTCATATAGTGGAGTAGCTAATAGGGTTGATAGGCAAATCTTTCATTCGTTAAGGTTCTCTAAGTGAGTTAACTACCTGGTCGAAGAGCTACACATGCTGCTCCCCTTTCTTTTGTTTGACATCGACAAGTTTCATCCTATTTGAGAATGTTACAGAAAATCATCAACGAAAGCAGGTTCAATGCAATTGAAGGTTTCCACAGCTTCAACATCCTGGACATAGCATGGTAAAGGATTGGCCTATCCTGGAATGGGCAGCTGGACCTATTATTATGTTAATTCTTTGACCCACATGAGCTAAGCGAAGCGCTTACTCTCCCTCGCTACCCAAAGGGAAACCTAGCGCCTATCAGCTTGATACTTGCATTGGAGAAGCTAGCGCCTCACGAGTACAAGCTAACTATAAAGTTTTCCGATTTGCTCTTTCTCCTTTGTTGAAAAACTCAATCTGGTGATCGAGAATAACTAAATTGGGCAAGGCTTTACAAATGAACTGTAAAAGCTTGTAGAGGTAGGTTGTGACTACTCGATGATCTGTATTCCTTTCTTTGTCTCGTCTTAGAGACAGGCTTTTTGATATATGAAATAGTTTCATGAAATGGCTCTATATATCGGGTAGGGCGCATTGGTTAACAGATGGGTGCGGTGCGCTACCAGACAGAGTCGACCCTACTAGAGCTGCTGATCCCCTTTAAGGAATGCCTAAATCTTTTTTAATTGATCTTCCAAGAAGGAGCTATTTATATCAGTCTACCGTTTCCTGTCCTTTCCCGGTTGGAAAGAATGACGAGGATGGCGCTTTTTGATACAAAGATTTCCAATCCTCCCCAAGCATTTTCTTTTTTAGTCCCTATTCCCTGAGGGACCAATCACAATGCACTTGACCTATCGATTAATCAGAAGGAGGGGAGAAACTTGGGAATTCAGGTTTTGAAAGTCGAATTGACAGATCCAGGCCCTCTTCCTGACTTTTTCCACGTGGATGAGGAGGTCTTCTTTTCAGAGGTCCCACTCTGAAAGAGGTTTCTTGATAAACAAGCAACGGGCTGAGCGCTGCGCGCGCGTTGCGCTAACGCGCTTGAGTTTGATTGCTTTAAGCTTCAAAAATCAATCTTTCTAGGCACAGAGTCCAAAATTCAGAGTAAATTGGAACCATTAATTATTTCCTGTGAATTCATGAACAGTTCTTGGATTTGGATCTAACGTTTTCTTTCCTTACCTTAATAATGAAATTAATAACATAAGAAAAGATAAAAGTTGATACACGACTAATCAGTATCAATTGTTTTCAATTTAAATTATAACAACATATATGTGTATATGTAAACCCTCGAACAGAAATTGTTACACGCATACCTAGTCCTATCCACCTTATCTTATAGGGAATTGTCGTGCTTTCATTTTGCATTGAATATTTTTCTATTGAATAAGTTGAATCTAAATTGGAAATTCTCATATAGCACCCCGAAAAGATGGGATATGCAGATAACTAGATAGCTATATCTGGATATACTTATACAATGCCCTTTACGCACTTCAATCGTATTCTACTAATTCTACTAACACTAACAAGAGCTCCCTCTTCTCTGTGAATCCTTTTTTGAACAATGGTGGAATCAATGAAATAAGTTAAGTGCTAAAATCAAAACCAACTCGATACTGTTCCGGATTATTCTGTCTTTATCTCATTCATAGAGAATGGATCAAATCATGAATCTATTTCTGGTACCCAATCTTATCGTAATATCATAATAACAGGTAGAAATTGGATCCATTTGTATATTCTATACAAGACTCCATCAGTCTAAGCTAAGGGGCAGAATTTGGTTTCAAGGAATGTTTTCTTAATCCATCTCCATTTGGATCCGTCGAAAATTCTCTCTCTTTATTCCTCCGTCTATGCCAATTTCATAGGTATATGGAATTGGATCAAATTGAATGTGATTCAGTAAAAAGAATATACATTCCATCATTGCTCGATCGATCTATATGGTTCGATAAAGAGTTAACCAATAATGGGATTTTTTCAATAAACGGGAAACTTAATTAAGATGCTCCGGGATTAAAATGAGGGAATGTCTACAATACCTGGATTTAGTCAGATACAATTTGAAGGATTTTGTAGGTTCATTGATCAGGGCTTGACCGAAGAACTTCATAAGTTTCCAAAAATTGAAGATACAGATCAAGAAATAGAATTTCAATTCTTTGTGGAAACATCTCAATTGGTGGAACCCTTGATAAAAGAGAGAGATGCTGTGTATGAATCACTCACGTATTCTTCTGAATTATATGTACCCGCAGGATGAATTTGGAAACCCGGTAGAGATATGCAAGAGCAAACCGTATTTATTGGAAATATTCCTCTAATGAATTCCCTGGGAACCTCTATAGTAAATGGAATATACAGGATTGTGATCAATCAAATATTGCAAAGCCCCGGTATTTATTACCGTTCAGAATTGGACCATAACGGAATTGCTGTCTATACCGGCACAATAATATCAGATTGGGGAGGAAGGTCAGAATTAGAGATTGATAGAAAAGCAAGAATATGGGCCCGCGTGAGTAGGAAACAAAAAATATCTATTCTAGTTCTACTATCAGCTATGGGGTCGAATCTAAGAGAAATTCTGGATAATGTTTGCTACCCTGAAATTTGCTTGTCTTTCCTGAATGAAAAGGAAAAAAAAAAGATCGGGTCAAGGGAAAATGCCATTTTGGAGTTTTATCAACAATTTGCGTGTGTAGGTGGGGATCCAGTATTTTCGGAGTCCTTATGTAAGGAATTACAAAAGAGATTTTTTCAACAAAGATGTGAATTAGGAAGGATTGGTCGACGAAACATGAACCGGAGACTGAATCTTGATATACCCCAGAACAATACATTTTTGTTACCACGAGATATATTGGCTGCTGCGGATCATTTGATCGGAATTCAATTTGGAATGGGCACACTTGACGATATGAATCACTTGAAAAAGAAACGTATTCGTTCTGTAGCAGATCTGTTACAGGATCAATTGGGTTTGGCTCTGGTTCGTTTAGAAAATGTGGTTCGAGGAACTATATGTGGAGCAATCAGGCATAAATTGATACCGACTCCTCAGAATTTGGTAACTTCAACTCCATTAACAACTACTTATGAATCCTTTTTCGGATTACACCCTTTATCTCCAGTTTTGGATCGAACGAATCCATTGACACAAATAGTTCATGGGCGAAAATTGAGTTATTTGGGTCCTGGAGGATTAACAGGTCGAACTGCTAGTTTTCGGATACGGGATATCCACCCTAGTCATTATAGACGTCTTTCTCCAATTGACACGTCCGAAGGGATCAATGTTGGACTTATTGGGTCCTTAGCTATTCATGCGAGGATTGGTCATTGGGGGTCTATAGAGAGTCCATTTTATGAGATATCTGAGAGATCTAAAGAGGTACTGGTGGTTTATTTAGCACCAAGTATAGATGAATACTATATGGTAGCGACAGGAAATTCTTTGGCCTTGAACCAGGATATTCAAGAAGAACAGGTTGTTCCAGCTCGATACCGTCAAGAATTCCTGACTATTGCATGGGAACAGATTCATCTTCGAAGCATTTTTCCCTTCCAATATTTTTCTATTGGAGCTTCCCTCATTCCTTTTATTGAGCATAATGAAAAGAATCGGGCTTTAATGAGTTCTAATATGCAGCGCCAAGCAGTGGAGCTTTCTCGGTCCGAGAAGTGTATTGTTGGAACTGGGTTGGAACGCCAAGCGGCTCTAGATTCGGGGGTTTCTGCTATAGCCGAATGCGAGGGAAAGATTATTTATACCGATACTGACAAGATCGTTTTATCAGGTAATGGAGACGCTATAAGCATTCCATTAGTTATGTATCAACGTTCCAACAAAAACACTTGTATGCATCAAAAACCTCAGGCTCCGCGGGGTAAATGCATTAAAAAGGGAGAAATTTGAGCGGGTGGTGCGGCTACTGTTGGCGGTGAACTCGCTTTGGGAAAAAATGTATTAGTAGCTTATATGCCATGGGAAGGCTACAATTTTGAAGACGCGGTACTCATTAGTGAGCGTTTGGTATATGCCGATATTTAGACTTCTTTTCACATCCGGAAATATTCAATTCAGACTCATGTGACAAGCCAAGGTCCTGAAAGAATCACTAGGGAAATACCCCATTTTGAAGCTCATTTACTCCGCAATTTAGACAGAAACGGAATTGTGATGCTGGGATCTTGGGTAGAAACAGGTGAGATTTTAGTAGGTAAATTAACGCCTCAGGCGGCGAAAGAATCATCGTATGCTCCAGAAGATAGATTATTACGAGCCATACTTGGCATTCAGGTATCCACTGCAAAGGAAACTTGTCTAAAATTACCTATAGGGGGAAGGGGCCGGGTTATTGATGTGAGATGGATCCAGAAAAAAAAAGGGTCCAGTTATAATCCAGAAATGATTCGTGTATATATTTCACAGAAACGTGAAATCAAAGTAGGTGATAAAGTAGCTGGAAGGCATGGGAATAAAGGTCTCATTTAGCAAATTTTGCCTAGACAAGATATGCCTTATTTGCAAGATGGAACACCAGTGGATATGGTCTTAAACCCATTAGGAGTACCTTCGCGAATGAATGTGGGACAGATATTTGAATGCTCTCTCGGGTTAGCGGGGAACTTGCTGGACAGACATTATAGAATAGCACCCTTTGATGAAAGATATGAGCAAGAAGCTTCGAGAAAATTAGTGTTTTCTGAATTATATGAAGCCAGCAAGCAAACAGCAAATCCATGGGTCTTTGAACCCGAGTATCCAGGAAAAAGCAGAATATTTGATTCCAGAACAGGAGATCCTTTTGAACAACCGGGATCAATTTACTTACGAGACTTAGTTGACATTCATCAAAAGTGTCTAATGAATTATGAGTTCAATAGATCCTGTTTAGCAGAAAGACGGATATTCCTTGCTCATTATCAGACAATCACTTATTCACAAACCTCGTGTGGGGCTAATAGTTTGAATTTCCCATCTCATGGAAAACCCTTTTCGCTCCGCTTAGCTCTATCCCCTTCTAGGGGTATTTTAGTGATAGGTTCTATAGGAACTGGACGATCATATTTGGTCAAATACCTAGCGACAAACTCCTATGTTCCTTTCATTACGGTATTTCCGAATAAGTTCCTGGATGACAAGCCTAAAGGTTATCTTATTGATGATATCGATATTGATGATAGTGACGATATCGATATTGATGATAGTGACGATATTGATGATGACCTTGATACGGAGCTGCTAACTATGACGAATGCGCTAACTATGTATATGACGCCGAAAAAGGAAATGGACCGATTTGATATCACCCTTCAATTAGAATTAGCAAAAGCAATGTCCCCTTGCATAATGTGGATTCCAAACATTCATGATCTGTATGTGAATGAGTCGAATTACTTATCCCTCGGTCTATTAGTGAACTATCTCTCCAGAGATTGTGAAAGATGTCCCACTAGAAAGATTCTAGTTTTTGCTTCGACTCATATTCCCCAAAAAGTGGATCCCGCTTTAATAGCTCCGAAGAAATTAAATACATGCATTAAGATACGAAGGCTTCTTATTCCACAACAACGAAAACACTTTTTCATTCTTTCATATACTAGGGGATTTCACTTGGAAAAGAAAATGTTCCATACTAACGGATTCGGGTCCATAACCATGGGTTCCAATGCACGAGATCTTGTAGCACTTACCAATGAGGCCCTATCGATTAGTATGACACAGAAGAAATCCATTCTAGACACTAATACAATTAGATCAGCTCTTCATAGACAAACTTGGGATTTGCGATCCCAGGTAAGATCGGTTCAGGATCATGGGATCCTTTTCTATCAGATAGGAAGGGCTGTTGCACAAAATGTACTTCTAAGTAATTGCCCCATAGATCCTATATCTATCTATATGAAGAAGAAAGAATGTAAGGAAGGGGGTTCTTATTTGTACAAATGGTACTTCGAACTTGGAACGAGCATAAAGAAATTAACGAGACTTCTTTCTCTTTTGAGTTGTTCTGCCGGATCGGTCGCTCAAGATCTTTGGTCTGCACCTGGACCCGATGAATCAAATTGGATCACTTCTTATGGATTCGTTGAGAATGATTCTGATCTAGTTCATGGCCTATTAGAAGTAGAAGGCGCTCTGGTGGGATCCTCACGGACAGAAAAAGATTGCAGTCAGTTTGATAATGATCGAGTGACATTGCTTCTTCGGTCCGAACCGAGGAATCAGTTAGATATGATGCAAAATGGATCTTGTTCTATCGTTGATCAGAGATTGATATATGAAAAATACGAATCGGAGTTTGAAGAAGGGGAAGGAGAAGGAGCCCTCGACCCACAACAGATAGAGGAGGATTTATTCAATCACATAGTTTGGGCTCCTAGAATATGGCGCCCTTGTGGAAATATATTTGATTGTATCGAAAGGCCCAATGAATTGGGATTTCCCTATTGGTGGGCCAGGTCATTTCGGGGCAAGCGGATCATTTATCATAAAGAGGATGCGCTTCAAGAGAATGATTCGGAGTTCTTGCAGAGTGAGAATCTCAAGTTCAAAAAGTCATTTTAGCCAAACAAGCAAAGGAATGAGCGCCTCGCCTTTACTCTAATAAGGGCGTTAGCGCAGTGCGAGTTACGGAACACATTTTTGCTTTGCTATGCTACTAATACGCGTATTTGCTCTGCTATTCTGCCCTCACCTCTCCAGCTGGGCGTAGACTCTTATGGGAAGAACTGCTATCCGTGCGTCAGTTGTAATCTCTCCCTTGGTGTGTGGGTGGGGATTTCACACGACCCTTCTTCTTGCGGATAAAAAAGGGTGGCAGAAAAGGCATTTTTTGTAGCATGGAGGAGTTTGCTGACTTCATTCTGGTGGCCAGTCTGGTTGAGCTTCCTCTGGGTGGATCTGACTATACTTAGACCAAAAGCAAGGTGAAGCAAACATTCAGCGCAGGTTAGATCGCTTTCTTATATCCAATGATTGGGACATCACGTTTCCCCATCCAAAGAGCTAGTTCCCGATCCATCTCTGACCACCCCCAGCAAGCTACGCACACTTCTAGCGCACAAGCCCCTTTACTCTGCAGTAAGCGCACAAGCCCCCCTATGGAGTCAAGCTGGCTCGCTTCGCTTTGAGAAGCAAGTAACTTCACTTCAAGCTGGGTAAGGGAAGGCAAGGAAGTAACTGAGGGAAGGGACCTTTACCATTTCGCTTCTTCAAGCTAGTAGCCTTTGTGCGGCTGACTCCTGCCTTTCTCAATCATTATGATGAGTGCCACATCTCTAAGCCTCGATCTCAATCTGCTATGCTTACGCACAAGACTACCCCTCTTCCCGAAAGCTTCGCGGGCACTAAAGCTGCAAGTAAGCTCACGGGCATACGCGATAGGGCACTAAAGCTGCAAGTAAGCTCTCGGGCTCATGCTTGCTACTGCTCTCGGGCACGCACTGCGCTCCTGCTCCTCGCTCCGTTCAACTCGTGCTTCTTCTTCTCTATCTTATCTTAATTTCGTATATAATAACAGTGTCTTTCTTCATTTAGTAAGCTAGTTGATCGAGAAACCTGCGCCCAAAGTGCTTTCGCGAAAGCCGGTCACCGTTTGGCTAAGATCCTTGATGACTTATGAAGAAAGCCAGACTTCAAACAGTAGGGCAAAGAACATAACATTATAATATGAATGATATCTGAGAATAATAGCTAAGTGTAGCCTGTGACCTTCAAAGCTTGCTCAATTCTCCTTCCCTTTCCCTTCATATTCTGTTGAAACTCATTCCCCTACCCCGGCAACTCACTCTTTGCCAGTGAAGTCCTCCCACATCTTGACCCACTCGCTCGCTATCTACCTTCCCCACCGCCCTTCTTCAATAATTTCCGAGACCTTCGCAACACTAGACAAAGCGGTATCATTGCGTAATCTATCCCCAAAAGAATCAATAAGGCGGCCCACCGGGAGCCACGGGTCGAACCATAAATTAGTGGTGGACCCATCTCCAATGAGATGTCGGATACACCATGTAGCGAAGTCCCTAACACGAAGAATGCCTCGCCAAGCCCAAGAACAATCCCAAGGAATCTCTTTTTTCTTTTTTTATTATAATTAGAATGAATTATGAGAATAATTCTAATAATAGCTAAGCGGGCACTAAAGCTGCAAGTAAGCTCTCGGGCTCGGTTTTTCCTGAACCCATAGTTCTAGTTTCTCTCGAAATAAGATATTTCTTTTCTTCCGAAGTCGCATTTCCCGCAGCAGCATCCAAAGCAGCAGCTAAAGCCTCATTCCGGACTGAGACCGTAGAAGAGTAATCATTTACCTAGGTCACTTGCCGAATCTCAAGGTAGAGACGAAGCTTCCGAAGACCCTGAATCCACGGGTCCAGGTAATGTGAATAGATAGGTATAGGCCCTTTCGGCCTGACCGAACTGAAATCAAAGGGGCGCAACGGCTTTTCATAGGCGGAGGCTTGAGCGCTTTCTGGCTCGCTTCAAGCCTGAAAACGCAAGATGTTTTCTTTCTACTTGGCTAAGATGTCTTCTTTCTTTCATTCTCATTGATGAATGAATTTGCATTTCATTCTTTCATTATCTTTCTAAATTGATGAATGAATTTGCAAGGATGTCTTATTTCTTTCATTAGAATTTCTGAAATTCTTTACATTTCTTTCTTGAATTCTCATTTCTAAATTCCTTTTTGAACGAATTATATGTATAATTCTTCTTCTTTTTAAATCTATTTTACCCCGTTGCTTGTACTTTGATTGTCGAGATTGGGTTGGTGTTCAGTGTACCTATCTGTATCGAAAATCAAAGAATGAAATTACAATGAATGAAATTGAATTTCAAAAGAAAGAAAAAGAATGCCAAACGCGCTACGGCTTTCGCGCTTGAGTTTGATTGCTCCCTGCATTCGGGGTGAATGAGCCAGTTCCGTTCTAATCTGAACGGGACGGGATAGGACCAAGGGTAGGAGACTGATTAATCCGGGCGGAAGTCAGATATAGAATTAGGAATCACTTGACGTTTGACCTTGACAAAAGACAGCGCCTCCTCACTTACTAGCATACGATCAATTCTCTCCAGAATTCTATCTCTTCCTCTCCTTATCTTTGTCCAGGTGAAGAATCCACTTGATGGAGACCAGAAAGAAGAGGCTTTCCTGGAAAGATTAGAATTCCTCTATTAGATTAGCATTCCCCAATCTACCGCCGCTGCTATCTTAGACAACTATTGAAGTGAAGATCCAAAGGCGAACAGCCACCTAAACGAGTTCTGCGGCTACCGACGATCGCAAGTTTGGTTGGTAAGTAGGCTTTCGAGGCTCAACTACTTCACTAGCTGAGGCACTTCTAGCGGACCTACCGATCATGCAGGGGAATCCAGCAAGAATAGGCCAAAAAGCGTAGGCTTGTTTCCTGCGCTCACGCCTGCGAGCGAAGCGCTCAAAGCGATGCGAGCCAGCTTGTAGTAAGAGGGGGGCACTTGCAGCCTTATCTCGCGTTTTCACTGCCCGCCGTACGTGACTTAGCAAGCGTTTGGCATTCTTTTTCTTTCTTTGTTTTATTTCAGAATGAGAATTGAAGAAATGAATTGAATTGAATAAAGACGAATGAAAGAATGAAATGCAAATGAATGAAATGAGAATGAAAGAAAGAAGACATCCTTTCCTTGAAAATGAATGAATCAATGATAATGAAAGAAAGAAGACATCTGATCTTAGAAAGAAAGAAGTCTGACAAAGAATGAAATGACATTCATTGTCATTTCATTCTTTCTTTCATTTTCTTTTCTAAATGATAATGAAGAAAGAAAACTGTTAGAAATGAATGGTTCAATTCCGGGCATTTCCCACATCCCCCATGAGCTAATTTAGGGAGTCGTTCGGTGTCGGGCCGCTTGCGCTGTGTCCTTGGGACCCACCCCACCAGGACGAGGGAAAAAGAACCTCCGATCCTGTGTCCAATGTTTACTTAACCGGCTGAGCTAGCGAAGGTTCTCCCTTGTTTGTTTGTTGCCCTATTAGTAAGCAAGCGACATACTATCAAGTAAGGCGTGAATTGGGCCCTCTTAAGTAAGTTCGAAGCACTAAGAATAATTGGCTGCACTGGAGGTTCGCTACTGGTTGAACTAACTATAATTATAGGGCCCTTACTTCGCTACCGCTTGGTCCTTGCCAACTTACTAATAGGGCGCCTCTCGTTTCCAAGACCTGAATTGAGAAAGCTGCCAGGGATTCGAGAAAGATTGAATAGCTAACCGCATTCCGAGATCTCATGTCTTGCCGCGATTCCGGGAGCTGATGAAGAATCTTCGAGAAAGAAATGCCACCGGTCAAGAAGTGGCAGATCGCGATTATCTGGCGTAGCAGCTCTCTCTATGTGGAGGAGGTAATGAGGCACAGGAAGGCCGCCCTCCGCCCAGAACATATCAGGGCCGGGTCCTTGCTACTAAACTGCGTCATTTCGGGTTCGATTGGAAACAGAAATGGACCAACCGGCCGGAAAAGAAGGACCCGACCTATCGTGGCGTGGTAAAGGTATTGTCTGTGGTGTTACTACAAAGAAAGACCCTTATAGGGCATCGAACAGGTTCGACTCTAATCCTTCCCGAACCGAAGGTTCAATCTTTTTCAATGAAATGAAATTTCATTCAATGAAACCGTAGCGCGCGCGGTTAAACCAACGGTGACACGGTTGAACCTTTGCGAAGTATTGTTGGTTAATTACAACCTGAGCTGAGTGAGGGATCAGATAAACCGACGCGAAGTTGGGTCTCTATAATTTAGCGAAGTCAGGGGCTCTTGATTTTGTTCATTATAAAAGCTTGCCCCCGTTTACTACGTACGGTTACTTCTGTAGGAGCAGGAAGAACCGGAAGCGGGCTCCTCCACTCCTTCTATTCACTATTGCTTATAGGGCCCGGATCCTGCATTACCACCGGTCCAATTGGTGAATGCCACCACTAGGGTTGCTCCCGGAATTTCCCTGAACTATATCACCAAGTTCGGTTGCACCCGAAGGGCCTGATTTCTGCTCGTTCCCCTTAGAATAGAAAGGGATACCGGTAGCGAAGGTGAAAAGCGGGTGAAACGGACCAGAGTTCAACCAGTAGCGAAGGTATTGGACTCCCGGGGCAGTAGCTTTGTGAAGGCCGATCGAATCAGCGAGTGGAAGTGCTAGTAAAATAAAGCCTTCCTTGATCACTTATGGATTCCGGGCTGTGTGAAGAAAGGGCTTTTGTTCCCCTTTATCTTCAGCTGAGCTTTAGAGCCCTATTAGTAAGCCCTATATTAGTAAGGGGAGATAAGAGATCTCCACTCGGACACTACAGAGGTGCAATCTAGAGCGGACAGTAAGATCTTCCATTTCCGCTACTCTCGGCTTGACTGATTGATGATGGAGCGATTCATTCTCCTAAGTCCGGCGGGATAGAACTAATTTCTTTCCGATGTTGGAGTATGCTCTCCTAGGAAAAGGAGTTTTTCAATGCCTCTTTCTGACCCGGAAAACTACAATAGCAACTTTGGGTACCTGCCTTAGCAGCAGGGAGCACTGAGCAATGGGGGGGGGGATGAGCTGGCATTAGACTTTACGATTGAACACCCCAGACAAAAAACGTGAGCCTTTAAGCTGAAAAACCGCCCCATATGCGATAAGGGCGAGACGGCTTTGAAGCTGGGTTCGCCTCCTTAGCTTTAGAGAGAAGACAAGACGGCTAAGGAAGTCCGCTGCTATAATTCAAAAAAGAGAAATGAAAGAAAGAATGAAATGCAAATTCATTCAATTCTAATTCAAGAAAGAAGACATCCTTGCAAATTCATTCAATTCTAATTAAAGAAAGAATCCTTTGGCAAATGAATGAAATGAGAATGAATTTCTTAAATGAGAATGAAAGAAAGAAGACTATTTTCACTTGCAAATTCATGTTACAATTCATGAAATGCAATTCATTTCTTCAATGAGAATGAAAGAAAGAGAAAGATAAAGAAAGAAGACAAAGAATGAAATGACAATGAATGAAATGAATTTCTTCAATGATAATGAATTTCTTCAATGAGAATGAAAGAAAGAATTGAAGAAATTCTAATTCAAGAAAGAAGACATCCTTGTTGGACATCCTTGTAAATGAATGTTGAATTTCTTGGATCCAGTTTTTCTTTTTTGCGGTAGAGGAAATGGTGACAGAGGCCTAGTAAGAAGCACCGGGAGTTCTTTATTAAGTTATCGATCCAGTTGGAATTCTAACGGGCCCCGAACCACACTGATTACTTATCTTCATTCGCACTAAAGAACTGGTGTCTCACGCACGAGCAATTGGTTTTTCCGATGAGTGATAGCAAAGTCTACCTCGCTGTGAAGGTAGAGGAAGCGAGAGCACTCGCAGTTTACCCGGTTCCAGGGATAGATTCATCAGTAGCATATCAATATCGAGATAGCCCATTGTTCTGGTTTATATTCCCGGTTACTCGGCTCCAAAAGCACCAAGATTAACCAATTTAATCACAGGCAGACTTGTTTGATACGCCTAACAACCATCCATACATATGCGTATCCCCCAAGATCGCCCCTTATGGCGCGAGGGGTATAGGCTCTCCCTCTTGGGAAGAACAAGTCAAGCTCGTGGGTTGCCAGAGGTCACCTTAGCCAACGACCCACGGCGGGCGAAAGTCCTTGGAGGCTCGACTCCGCCCTCCCGCTCTGTCGTGCCGGAAAGGATAAGCCCGGGTCTGGCGGCTTATGGCCCCCAGGCTAACGGTCCAGCACGAAGTAGACCGGTACCCCTTTATCTGGACAGATTACCCCGTACCTTCCCTACTTAACGTCTGACCCTCTTAGCCCGCCCATCTGGGCAACTCCCAGGTGGGTACTGCCCCGTGTAGCTCGGGGTGGGGGGAGGCGGACTTTTTATGCGCCATGGGTCTCGGGCCATATTGAGCGCCATATCAAGCAGCTTATTAAGCGCCATATTTAGTGCCATATCATGCGCCTCGTATATAGCCCTTTCCAGCTCCCAATTATGCGACATACGTAGTGCCATATCAAAGGTATATTAAGCGCCTAGATGACTGTTACTCCTGTCACGTAGGATGACTCAAGTCCTGACATTTCCGAAGGTAAGGAGATAGCAGATTTTAGCTCTTATTATTATATTATGGTAGCCCTCAATAACCTCATAACCGGTGTTTCCTTCCCTATGTGCTCTGGGCGGATCGGGCAGGTCCTACCGGCCCAACCCGCCCCGCCCCCAAAAACAAAAAGAACATAGCGGGGAGTCGACCCATATATACTTGCTTAGAGGGCGGGGCTTGCCTCTTGCAGGGACACATGGGATCTTATGCGTCACGGCATGAACCTGACCTTGAGGTCTGTCGTGAGAAGAAAAGCAGCTGTTGGCCCTTTCCTCTTCCGCTCCCAGCAAGGGCCGGCAATAACTGCTTACCGGCGGTAGCCGAATTCTCCGGCTGGATTGGATCCTACTTTCTTTTCCCGACGAGGGAAAAAGTACCACAATTCATGCTCGGCTAGCCGGGCACAAAAGCTTTGACAGGGAAATTGGGCCTGGCAAGCAATTCATGACTGCTATAGTTACTGAAATTGAAACGGGGAAAACATGGAAAATCACCAATGTTTATGGCAGCAACTTTTGCTCTGGTAGAAGGGAGCTATGGAAGCACCCCAGGACTATAAAGCTAGCGCTCACGCCCCTTGTAGCAATAGGGCACTGCAACTGCTGGTTCGGCAATAAGCGCCCTCTGTAGTAAAGGTGCTCCGCCCCTTGTATACAGAGAGCCTACGGCGCCTCTTGCTACAAGGGGCGCAGCCCCTTGTAGCAAGAGAGCCATAGGCGAGAGCCATAGGCGCCTCTTGCTACAAGGGGCGTGTGCGGTGCCCCCTATGGCCTTTGGGCTTGTGCGCGTTGTGCCCGCGGGCAGCAAGTGCCCCCTATTACTACTTTGTGCTCCGCCCCTAGTATACAGAGAGCCTACGGCGCCTATTACTACTTGGGGCTTGTGCGCTTAATCTAGTCATTCTTCGAAAGGTTTTTCTCTACCATTACCATTAAGCTATTTCCGCCCACAGAGTCGAAGATGTTAGAGTTATCCATAATTGTTTAGCTCTGAGCATTCGGCCTCCCACCGCGAGACCCGGTTGGCAAACCGAAATACTACCCTTTTACTGTGCCGTTCCATAACAATTCTCTCATGATTTGATCTATACGCTCTTCCACCCCTGTCAAGGTTCTATCAAAGATTTCCCCACTTTTTGAAGTTTGACTCTTCCAGGGAGCGATAGCCACCGTACCGATTGCGGAAGTTCAATTATTCTTCGTTGGATTTGCTCTATGACCGCTTACCAGTCTTTCAGGCTTGTCTTTTCCCGGGGACTTACTTGACTTTATATGAATAGATTTCACTCCTAGCTGCACTGATGCCCATAATCTCTTTTTTTCTTTTCTGGGCTCTCTTCTCTTAGAGGAGCTTTTCAAAGAGTGAATTGCTGCTCCAGAGGCTCTGCAGAACTGCTCTAGAATTTCTCGGAGACCCTTCCTTGGATGATGCTTCCCCTACTAGTTTCGTGTAATCGGCGAAAAGCCAATGATTCATTGCTCTTGCTGTCGGGGCTAGAAGCATACATACCTGATCTCCCCCCTTCTTCCATTGCTCTGTTGAGTCATCTACCCAGGATTTCGGCATTCATTATGTATAGGTAGGGGGATTCACTGCAAATACTAGCTTCCTGGTCTGCGTCTGCCATTTACCATTGCAGCAATCCTTTGAAATGCAGGGCTCTTATTAAAGAAAGATTATTTGAAAGATGAATCTCAAATTTAGCCTGTCATATGCGCTGTCCATGTCCAGTTTGACTATCATCCGTCTTCTTTTCTTTTCCCTCGTTTGGCTTCATAGATTGCTTCTTGGACACTACATATGTTCTCCGTGATGCTTCTGTCCTTTTTTACCCTTCTTCCTTGCTGTGAATGAAGTTCTTTCTCCCCAATCTGTTTGCTATGACCTTTGTCGCTGTGGAAGGTCTGAATCTCTCTAACTTCTCAGGTCTGGTTTCCTTTGGGATCAGGGAGATAAATGATGAGTTTACTGACCCATTTCCCCTAAATTCCACTAGATCTCGTTGAAAGTAGTCCCGGAATAGGTTAACTTGAAAGCCGTCCGGGCCTGGGGCTTTATTTGGCTTGCTCTCGAATATTACCTAATAGTTTCAGTACTCACTGGTTCATCTTTGAATGTGTCATTCCCAGTGGATCCTATCTATTTTCCAGCATCCTTTCTTGGCTTGCTCTTCTATCACCTCTTCTCCATCCAGTTTTTTGCTGAAGAAAGAAGGTTGTTGCCTCGCCTCTTTCTCCTTCTTGATCTCGTCTCGTTTGTGGGTTCCCTGGTCATTCTGAATTGAAGCTATGAAGTTGGAATTTCGACGATTGACAATGCTTAGCAACCGTATTGAGAAATCGTCTGAGAATCTCTTCTTTTCCAGTTTCTAATGGTTGCTCTAATATACCCAGCTTCCTTCTCACATAGTTAATCTGTTGCATCCTATTTTGTGATTTACCTTTTTCTTATTTCAAGTTTCGTTCTTATATCCACTTCAGTCTTCCTTTCTTTCCTCCCTGTCTTTCTGGAAGCTCAAGGTCCAGGATTTGAGCTTTGCTTTGAGAAGACAGGAGGGTGAAACTTTTCCTTCTCCACTTGCTGCTGGATGGTTCAGAACACCCTGGATTCTCAAACCATGTCTGATCACATCTGAATGGAATGGGTCCCAGCTTTGGCCGTTCTAGGCAGTTATGTTCTACTGGCCTGTGATCAGAGACAAAACTTGGGATGACAGCCATCTAATTCTGCCCAGGAGCCCAGCTTCAAAAGAAGGCCACGCCGCAAGCGCACAAGCCCCAAGCCTACAATAGCAATAGTAGCCATGCGGGCCCCTTTACACAATAGGGGCGTGTGCGCTTAGCCCCAAAGCATAGGGGGCAACTAGCGCACAAGCCTTAGGGCACTTGACGCCCGGCGGCTTGTGCGCTAGCTGTGCCCGCTTTAGTGTGCGCTGTGCGTATGGCAGCAAGTGCCCGGCGGCTTGTGCGCTAGCGTAAGGCTCCCTCCCACTTCCCTCCGAGTCAGATTTTTTCCGGAATTGTTGTCAAGTGAAAATGGATAACTTCATTGTTGGAACTAAACTATTTGAACACGACGTTTCCTGGGGAGTCGGCATCCATTATGTGGAAGTTGGGTCACATCGTGGATGTACATAATTTGAGATTGATCTCCTACTCCTTCACTTCGCTTACACTCAGCAAAGGTATAACCTTCTCTCCAGCTCAAGATCACAGCTTTCTTTTTCCTGAAAAAAGTGGATCCTTTCACTTTCATTACAACCGACTTCATCCCCATCTTTCTGGCGGATCGCCCTACATGTTCTGCAGTTGCTCCAGCTGCATACCGAGAAAGACGAGACCCCCCTTTTCTTTCCTCCAAACAACCTGCGGAGGCCCCAGTTTTTTTATTCCCCCTAGCATCCGTCACGGTAACAAAGGTCTTATTGTGGATCGGTGGTAAATGGACAAAATCTTTGTTTTTCCGCTCCAATTGCTCATCTTCCTCCGAGATGCTCTGTACGAAGTTCATGGATTTGAAACTCCTGTCCGCAATAACTTGTTGCTCTACGCGCTCGGCCGTCGTTTTTTCCTGGGGCATCGTATTAGAAGTGAATTTAGCTAATAAGTCTTCCATGGATCCATAAGACACAAGAAACTCTACTCTTAATCCCAGAGCCGCAATTATTGAGACAGCTTTAAGATCTTGTTCGTAGTTTCAGATAAGAATTGTGCTCAGTGGTTACTGAGAAATGCGTGGGAGAAGGTGCACTATTAGTTGTAGTTGAACCATGTCTCTCGGATCTCTCGGAAGAGCCTTTGGGTTACTGGGCTACGGTTTCCTTGAGGCATGGTTTGAGCCCCGCTTCAAAAAGTGCCCCTCTTGCGTACAGGGGCTTTCTACCTGATAGCAAGAGTGCCTACGGCACCTATTGCTACTTTGGGCGTGTGCTAGCGCACAAGCCGCCGGGCACTGCAGCCCCTATTGCTATAAGGGGCGTGTGCGAAGTGTGCGAAGAACTCGGTCTTAGTCTGACTTCGGGAAGAGCAATTCCCTTTCTTTTAGCTGTAATCAGAATTGACTTATCTAGCCCATCCACACCTATTATTTATGATGATAGAGAACCCGGGACATTCAAACACTGGAAGAACCTCTTGGATTGGATCTCAGCAAAGGGAGAGGAACCACTACGTACAGAGTTTGTAACAGCAAAAGGGACAAGCCCACCGGGTTGAGAACAACCATAGTACCTAGATAACCTAAACCTTTGTACATGAATGAATGCACAAAAACGACTCCCTATAGTTATCTATCTTTCTATCCAGATATATACGAGATCTCCTACCTATCAGTCACCGACTTGATACATACGGGAACAACCCACCAAGACATCAAGGATTTGAAGATATTATATTCGAGCATGGCACCGGTAGCTAATGAATGCGAGGACCCATAGCTCCATTTCAAAGTCCTATCATCTATGCTGCATTTCCAACACACTGGACCTTAGCTGTTCTCCGCTGGGGAAATAGCTACTTCTAGCCTGAAGAGTAATGCATGAAATCATGGAGTGGGCTTCTTCGTTACCTCGGGTTGGGATCTTCCCCCGAAACGATAGAAGAGATGGCTCCCGATCATACACTCATGACTTGCATAAAAAATCATCCGGCTGGCCGGCCCTGTTTCGCTACAAGTTTCGATCTTGGCAAAGAAGTTTCATTTACCACCAGCACCAACTCAGATTGAAGACGGCTCTTCCTTGCTAGTCGAAAAGGCAGTTTTTTTCAATCTCGCGAGGACAGCCCCAAGATTACTCAGCTGAGGGCTGCAATCTTTTTTCGATAAAAAAGCAGCTCTGACCTCTCTTCTGGCTTAATACATAGATGTTTTTGCATGGTCTTATCGGTCCCGATTCCTCCTTGGTAGAGTAGCACCGCTTGGTTGTACGGTCCGATGCCAAGCCGGTTAAGCAGGAATTGAGGAAAATGCATCATAAAGTTATGAGCTCCTTCGGTTAAAAAAGGCAGGAATTCGTGCGCTCTTGGAGGTATCAAAACATTCGTCCCATTGATTATGAAGATCGGATCTCCTTGTCCCAGTTTCCTTGGCCACTGGGGGCATCAGAATCCGCAGTGATTTCGGAGATATAAAATAATTGTCCAAAGTAGTTCCTTTGCCCAACATTGATATGATTGTTAATCCCACTGCTGGTAGCTTCTGTCTCTTATTGATTGATTTTCCAGTGTTAATCAGGCCTAGCTTGACGCGCCCCTACTAGTAAAGGGAAAACTCCAGTGCGCGCTAGCTGCACGCGAAAGCCAGCGAGCGAGAAAAGCGAAGCGAGCCAGCTTGACTCCATAGGGGGGCTTTCAAGCGCACACGCCCCTTATAGCAATAGGAGCCAAGGGGCGTGTGCGCATGGCAGCAAGTGGGCCCAAAGTTGCAAGAGGGGCACTTTTTGAAGCCCGCTCGATTTCGAGATGTAAAAGAGAAGAAAGAGCTCGCGAGAAAGCTGCAGTGCCCTATGGCTAAGGGGCTTGTGCGCTAGAAGTGACAATTGGTAAAAAGTCTCGATTCCGAGGAAGAAGGATCTGTTCCCATGTAGTCGGGGCCGGCCACACCGGGGAATCTCACTAATTGGAAGGAAGAGGAGGGCTTCGATCCATTGTTATTCGGTTCCTCGGTGTAGAGAGATCTCTGCCATAAAACAGAGAGCTCGTAGGCCTTATTCTGCAGATCAAAGAGCTTCGTAATTCCCCATTCATCCGAAGTAGTATAGTAACGAACAGAGGCATGATGGGCCAACTACTACGACTACATGCGCATCTAGTGCTGTGGCTTGGAAGCAAGCTACCTTGACCATCTTCCGAAGTTCTAAATAATCTACTGATCAAACGCTGTAGGAGCGGACTGCTCTACATTCAGCCACGCCACAGTTACCCCCGAAGCGCAACGGACGGGACGAAATCAGGCAGCCAATTGCTGGCTCTGAATAACCAGCCCAGCAAGAAGCTCAATTCTTCCATAACATAACGGGGCGGGGTTGCGCGCGAGCCGAGTGACGTAGGTGCACAAGAGTACTTCGCGCCACAACCATCTCTTTTTTATAGGTTCTACGGACCGATGCCTGCTGCTTCATCTGGGAGAAAAGAATCATAGATATGCCGGGGAAGAACAGCCATAAAAAGATTCCTCGTGTATCATCTGTAGCAGAACTATGAACGGGAGCTAGCAATCCGGACCGTATTGAAGAGGTTCCTGAGACACAGCATGGAAGAGTCACAATATTAAGAAGCGAGGTCCAAGAATTCAGAAGGGGTAGAATTACTGAATGAATACGAGCTGTGGCTAATACCCGAGGCATAAAAGAAGCATTTTCTACGGGATCCCGAAACCACCAGCCACCCCGACCTAATTCATGATGAGCCCACCAACTTCCTGGCAAGATGCCTACGGTTAAAAACAACCGACATGTCAAGATCCAAATTCGAATGGGTTCCTGGTCCTGGTCAGAGACCACAGTGTTCGCGCCGGCGGTCCAACAAAGAGGCGAAGTAGTGGTATCTTTCTTTCCATTACGAACGACACGCTTCGCCTGCTCCCTCCCCGTGTCCATTAGCGCTCCTGTCCAGAGCGAAGAGAAGGCGAAAAAGCGCCGCCGAAGCTGCATGAGCAGGCTTCTATTGCTACGCAACAATAGAGCAGGATAGCATTTTGCGCCCACATGTTTGAATTTGAGGGTAAAGAGCTCTCTTGTTATACGGGATCCGACGCATCCAGCAGAGCGAAGCAGCGTTCCATTCTTTTCGGCGGCATCCTTCCGCATTGGCGGCGAGTGGAGTGCAACAATCCCATTCATCATTTTTGATCTACATAAGCCAAAGCCCATAGCACTGGCGACGTCTCCGGCATAAATGCAAGGAGGATGTATAGCTGATAATTGATCTTGTGGAACAGGATTTGATTCTGCAAGCGGTTCGGTACGAACGAAGAAATTTCGAACAAAAGGATCGGAACTCGCTGATAGGAAAGGAGAGAAAAACAAAGCAATGCCAACAGCGGAGTCAATCCGCTGTTCATCAATAGACGAAGCTCTCTCTTTTTCATCTCGTGCCAGATGCAACAAAAGATGAGTCCTTTTTCCTTCTCGCGAACCACGGGAGCGCCTAGCGCCCAGAGGAGCAAAGCTCATTTTCCTTCCAGGGTAAAGCGGCGCATAAAAAAGGGCTGGCCCGTCAAAAGTCCGGTTCCTTCGCGAACGAAGTTCAGAATCAACAAGGGTTCGTAGAACTTTGGGAGTGTACAACTCACTTTTTTGTTCGTAACGAGGGAGAGATAGAATGGAGTTCTTCACGAAGTTCGAGACAAAGGAACAAAAAAGAGTTTCTCTATGGCCTCCTCGTTTTGAAACATTATGGCTTTGGGGTCGACCCCGGTAACAAAGAAGGAATCCATAAAAACTTGGGATCCAACACCATGATAAAATACTACCCTCATGATTAGACCATGTCCCTGAGATTTGATAAAAGAAAGGTGCATTAGCGGTTAATACGTTGTAATTGGATAAGTTATTAGGAAGATGACGGAACGAAAGACCAAGGAAAGGAAGAAGAATGCACCAAAATGCAGGTGCTGCACCAAACGCTGGTGGTTGTTTCTTGTTGTAAGTGAATGCAACGAAAAGACCCGGAAATAACGAATAATGAGACAATGAATTTATTGACATTTCGTGCTCATTTCTAAATTGCTTATTCCCATCATCCGGTAACCACAGGATGATCCACAAGAAAGGTGGCAGGATTCGAACCTATGGCCGGCCCGCCCCTGCCCTGCTGGGTTGGGTTGCCGGGTTAGCACCCCTCGTCGCCTCTGTACCCGAAACAGATGCGCTGCGCTACCCAGCGCGTAACCTTGTCTCCCCTACCCCTCTTCTTGTTGTGCCATTACCAATCGCGGGTAACCCCCGGGCCGGCCGCCCCTGACCTAATAAGAACGATGATCCTTATGACCAAACAAGGACCAGCCAACGGACCACGATCCAGGGAGGCTCGAAAGCCTAAGCGCTCAAGCCGACGGCGCTCACGCCTGCGAGCGAAGCGCGGGTGCCACTATTGCTATAAGGAGCCAAGGGGCGTGTGCGCATGGCAGCAAGTGGGCAAAAAATTGCAAGAGGGGGGCACGACGGCTCACTCAAGCCAACGGCCTCTGCAGCTGCAGTGCCCGCGGGCACTCTAAGCCCGCAAGGGCAGCAAAGCAAGTGCCCGCGGGCTTGTGCGCTAGAAGCCGGCGAGCTTCGTCTCGCTTTGATTTGAGCGCTCACTTCAGCTGGGGCTTGCTGGGCTCTCTCTGATCGAAATGTGGGCTCACTGAAACTCGCATTTCGATAGTGTGAAAAGAAAACTTGGAAATGAAACCAACATTATTTCTTCCTCTAGAAGTTGGGGTTCTTTGTTCTGTTATCAACTCGTATACTTATACTTACCTTATTATTCCGGTTCTCAACTCAAATAGAAGACCTTATTCTAGCTCTTGACACCTTCGGAGCCTTTTTCTAAACTCCCCAATCCAATCCTCATAACGCTTCTCTCTTTTCGTCACCCCTATAGCTCATGTTCATGGCTCACCCGGTCTATCAAGTTCAGAACAGAAGACATATTGCTTTCTTGAATGCTTGTTTGTAAACAGCCAATTCGTCGCTCAGAGAGGAAAGAACGGGAGGCGTCGTCGGAATGTGGAACGGTGGACGCAGAAAGAACTCCAGAAGTTCCCAGTCAACTATTATCCCTGGAATGCGCTTCGGGGTTGCTTGCATTGGTTCTTGAACCGCTCTCAGCTTTGAATAGCGTAGCTTCGTACCCGAACAATAATCGGATCCGGGCCTAAGACCTTGTGTTCGGCCTGAAACAACTGTATGTAGTAGAGAGAGGCGGCGCCGAAAGGCTATCAACGTATACGTATATAGATATAGTGAGTGTGCGTGCAGGGTGTACCACTTACGAGAAAGAACCCCAAGTCAGTCAAGTAGTTAACCAAACACAAGTAAGTAGTTCGTCAGTCCTTGCCAACTTACTAATAGGGCGCCTCCCGTTCTTTCTTCTTCATTTCATCATCTTTGTTGTGTTGTTCCGTTCATAGGTCCCAAGTCTGTCTCCTCCCTCTTCTTAAGTTAAGAAAAAGAAGAATGCTTCTTGATTGAACGAACATTGTCAGAACCACCACAGGCCACCCACGTCTATTTTATATTTTGAACAAAAAGGCAAAGGCCTCCATAATCCTATATATTTAGATTTTGCCTTTTGATTGGAGTCCATAATAACTGGCAGGTTTCATTAATGAAAAGAAAAGCAGAGGCCCGCATCTGCTAGCATTGTGGTTTGGAATATATTCTTTATCAATGGCCCACCCTTTCTTTGAACCTTGTCAATGATCGAACTTACAGATATGAACTGAGTGCCATTTGATGAGTCACTGAGAACAAGGGAGAGGGAAATGGAAAGGATGAAGTAATGAAAGAGGAAGTCATTGCTAGTAGTAACGACTTGTCACGATCCATTGGTTCATATAGAATCCATGTCCTAGGTGTATCAAAAAACATGATTTTCGCTAAGCGTATATAATAAAATAGAGTGAAAGGGGCCACCCCAAGACCTTGGGGGTACTAACTAACAGCTGAGTCCTCTCCGAACCGCAGGAGATAGTTGCCCATCATACGGCTCACCAACTTCACTTGCCTCTCAGGGGGGCTCGCTCCGGGCAGGTTCGGATCACTTACAATACACGGCTCTACGAAGGAAGCTGAAAAACCGCTCAAAGCTAGCGCTCAAGCCCACTTGCTGCCATGCGCACATGCCCCTCTCGCGCGTCAAGCTCTTAAGCGTCAGGGCTACGCACCTGACGCAATTGGTGCTTATCGCACTCTTGCTATCAGGTAGAAAGCCCCTGTAGCAATAGGGCCGTAGGCCCCTATTGCTTGTGCGCTAGTATGGCGTGTGCGCTCGCTCTTCGCACACGCCCAAAGTAGCAAGAGGGGCACTTTTTGAAGCCCCAAGGCCATAAAGCGCACACGCCCTAAGGCTGCAGTGCCCTAAGGCGTGTGCGCTTACACGCCCGCTTCTAGCGCACAAGCCCCAAGTAGTAATAGGCGCCGTAGGCTCTCTTACTACAAGGGGCTACGCACAAAGTAGTAATAGGGGGCTATTCAGCACCTTGTAGTAAGAGGGGCACTTTTTGACGCTTTCTGGCTTGCTTCGCTGCTTCGCTCGCAGGCTTTCACTTGGAGTGCCCTAAGGCTTGTGCGCTTTCTGGCTCGCTTCGCTGCTTCGCTCGCAGGCTTTCGCGCTTTGAGCGAGCGCATCCGCGCTCCGCTCACTGGGTTAGGAGCGTTTTCAAGATGAATCTTTTCCTCTTTTTCGATAAGAAAAAGGTCTTTTCGACTGGGAAATTGGAGTCTGTTTTGTCCACTTTCTCCATCCCCCTCTATCAAAATGAGAAAAAAGGAAGGTGAGCTTGCTTCTTATTCTCGTGTTCGATCTCTTCCATCTCTGCCCCGCTTCCATGTGGGCAGAGACCCCTGTAGAGAATGAAGAGGGGCCAAGGATCTTCCTCTCAACAGTGCTTCTCGAGGCTAAACTCTCCCCCCTGAATAAGTAAGGCCCCATTAGCCTGGGCTGGGGATAAGGAGTAAGGATTGAAGCCCCCCGCCGCTCTGCCAGACACTGGACAGGGGTTAGCTCTGTAAATGTGTAGAGCCAAGTGTAGTGTGGTGTATACGTAGGCACTTCTAGGCCCCTTCCCGGCTACTGGATCACTCCAGTGCTTCGGGTACTACGGACCCTCTGCCATCCATTGCAGCAGAGCCGTTTCATGAGCGGGGGGGCTAAGCGCAGTTCTTTGAATCAAACGTTGAATGAAATCGATTCTTTTTTAGATATTATAATCTCAATCGGATAGGAGGATCTATCTTTCTATTCATATATCTTACTACATCTAAATATAAATAATGTAGCAAGAAGCCCCAAATCCTTGATTTGGCCAGGAAACACTGCACTGCTTTGGGCCCAGGAAGCGAAGGGAATGAGCTCGGCTGCTTCTCCTCCACACACTTTTTTTTTTTCTCCGTGCCCGTTCCGCATGCGCTTCGCGCGCCATTGGCGCTTTGCTCTCCTCTTATTCTTCAGGTTCGGATGGACTTCGCCGTTCTTTCCCAACAAAAAAAGAATAGGCTGTATCACA
The DNA here is from genome assembly GCF_029961685.1 of Aristolochia californica. Lineage (NCBI taxonomy): Eukaryota > Viridiplantae > Streptophyta > Magnoliopsida > Piperales > Aristolochiaceae > Aristolochia > Aristolochia californica. The sequence continues at coordinate 1,714 of NW_027181897.1, read as the reverse complement.
TCGAGATGTCGATTCGTTTTCCGCCCCAATGAGATGGGGAATTAGTCACCTCTTTCCCTTCATCTTTCTGAATCGAGGCCCGGCCCGGCTCGCGTCGTTCCAACAACCGGCGGGGAGCACCTCAGTATACGATCGCGCGCAGTAACTGGGAGTCCTATTACACCTAAGGCCAACTGAAATTCACCAAACCCAGGTTCATCTCGTGTAGTGATTGTGGACTCTACCAAGGATATTGAGTAGACGGTTGATGTCTCTTTATCGACCCTTTCTTTCGTAGCATGCATTCCCATCCGTGTCGCAACTGATTCGGTAAGCTACGTGTCCGGTGCACGGAGAACAGCCTTCGGTCCCCCAAACTGACTTACTCATGGCAACCTTCCGGCCGCCCAACGACCTATAACGCTAGTCACTACTCCCACTGGGGCTAGGAAGTAAGCCCCACAACCCAAAGCGGCGAAGAACAAATAGAATTTGCTACGAAAGCCGGCTAACGGGGGTATTCCTGCGTATGAGAACATAGTAATGGAGAAGGTAATAGCCGAAATAGGATTCGTTTTGGCTAGAGCGCCAAAATCCGCTATATATTTGACACGGGTTTGCCGTAATGCTGGAACTATGGCGAATGCATCTATCGTCATTGATGCATAAATAAAGATACCAATTAGTAGTGATTGAATTCCTTCTATGGTTCCACATGAGAAACCAGTACGAATATAACCTACATGTCCAATCGAACTATGAGCTAGAGGTCTTTTGACTTTCGTTTGGGCCATGGCGGCCAGTGCTCCTAAGATCATAGAAGCAATGCTGCAGAAAAAGAAGATTTGTTGCAATGTAGCTCCATAGGAACCATAAATAGAAACACGTGACATATTTGCAGAAATAGAGATTTTAGGCGCAATAGAAAGGAATGCTGTAACCGGGGTGGGTGAACCCTCATAGATATCAGGTGCCCACATATATAGAGTCAAAAGAGATATGGAGTCCGAAGGGGAGGGGGGTTTTCTTCGGGGCTCGAGAGATGGAATAGATAGGGCCCCACAAGTTGTTAATTCGCCGCTGGGGAATTCACACGAAAGGGAACGAGGAATTCTCAACGAAAAAAGTGCTCTCTGAACCGAACGTGAAAGTGGTTTTCCATCAGACGGCTGTTCCCGTAACTCCACTCTCGACTTGGATTATATATCCAAAAAGGTCCGCTCTTGGCCATTCCACACGCTGCCTAGCAGAGGCGTGGTTATCTGAAGTGGATTCTCTCTTTTGTAGTAGATGCCGAACCTGCTGCCCTATTGCTATAAGGGGGCGGGCGCAGCAGCTACATGGACCCCTTCCTTTCTTTTGTTGCCAGCGCTTTCCCGGGCCGAGCCGGAATTCTTTATTAGAAAGGGCGGGCAAAGCCCGAAGGCTGCTATCCCAATAGGCCTGCGGGCGGAACGAGGAGAGGGCCCGGCAATCATACCACCGCGGTCGAAAAAGCGTGTTCTCTTCGCCCTTCAGATAACACGCACCGTAGGCCTTCTTCGTTTTCGATGAAAAAGAAAGAAAATCTCGATCTCCGAAAGCGTTTTCCTTCCCCAGTGAGCGGAGCGCGGATGCGCTCGCTCAAAGCCAGCGGGCCCCCAAGGTCAAGCTAGCGCACAAGCCCTAAGGCTGCAAGTGCCTTAGGGCAGCAGAGGCCCTCTTGCTACTTTGGGCGTGTGCTGCAAGTGCCTTA
>NW_027181896.1:27500-34730 GCF_029961685.1 Aristolochia californica | reverse complement strand
CATAGGGAATGAGAATCAATCTTATTACTGCAAATTAATAAGCAGTTTTGTTTCACTCATATAACTATCTGGTTTAGCTCATCGACCCAAGTGATGAATAAAGAAAAGTGAAGATATTTATACAATCAGTACATTCAATCTTCTTTCCTAAAACAAGTGGGTAAGGTAAAGTTGATGTTCCAACGAATCACACGTAGAGATATTGATAACACACATAGAGTTAATGGTATTTCATAACTAATCGATTGAGCAGCAGCTCGTAGACCACCTGAAAAGGAATATTTATTATTCGAGCCATATCCTGACATAAGAAGTCCAATAGGGACAATACTGGAAATGGCGATCCAGAAAAAAACACCTATACTGAGATCGGCCAGAACAAGGCGATACCCAAAAGGAATTACTGAATAACTAAAAAAAATGGATATGGCCGCTATAGACGGGCCGATACTGAATAAACGAATATCCCCCCCTAGATGGGAGAAGATCCTCTTTCAAAAGTAGCTTAGTCCCATCCGCTAGAGCTTGAAGAATTCCCAAAGGACCGGCGTATTCAAGCCCAATACGTTGTTGTAATGCTGCAGATATTTCTCTTTCTAACCACACAATCACGAGTACTCCTATTGTGATTCCTGATACAGGAGTAAAAATAGGGGACAAGCGCCCATATGAGGCTATAGACTTCTTCTAAATACTCCGATCTGGAAAAAGAATTGATAGCTTGTATTTCTGTCGTATCATTGTCATTTCAACGATCAACCTCTCCCATAATGATATCTATACTACCTAGTATCGTCATGATATCAGCCAATTTCATTCTTTTAACTAACTGAGGAAGAATTTGCAAATTGATGAAACCTGGTGGACGAATTTTCCATCTCCAAGGAAAAACACTATTATCTCCTATCAAAAAAATGCCTAATTCTCCCTTGGGGGCTTCTACTCTTACATAAAGTTCTTGCTTCGACAATTCAAAAGCGGGTGAAGGTTTTTTACTAATGAATCGATAATCAAAATCATTCCATTCGGAATGGCGCCCTCCATCAAAGCGTCGCACTTCTAAATTCTCATAGGCCCCTCCCGGAATTCCTTCTATAGCTCGTTGAATAATTTTTACGGATTCCGTCATTTCACCGATTCGCACTAAATAACGAGCTAATGAGTCTCCTTCTTTTTGCCACTGGACCTCCCAATCGAATTCATCGTAACACTCATAATGATCAACTTTACGAAGATCCCATTGGATTCCGGAAGCTCGTAACATTGGTCCTGATAAACCCCAATTTATTGCTTCTTCTCCACCAATAATGCCTACTCCTTCAACTCGTTGCAAAAAAATGGGATTCCGCGTAATAAGTTTTTGATATTCCACTACCTCTGTTAAAAAATAATCGCAGAAATCCAAACATTTATCTATCCAACCATAAGGTAGATCAGAAGCTACTCCTCCGATACGGAAGTAATTGTGCATCATTCGCATACCTGTGGCAGCTTCAAATAGATCATATAGCAATTCCCTTTCTCTTAAAATATAGAAGAAAGGAGTTTGTGCACCGATATCCGCCATAAAAGGCCCCAGCCATAACAAATGAGAAGCTATACGACTCAACTCCAGCATAATTACTCTGATATAGCTAGCTCTTTTAGGTACTTGAATATTTCCCAACTGTTCTGGTCCATTTACCGTTATTGCTTCCGTGAACATAGTTGCTAAATAATCCCAACGTGTTACATAAGGCAGATATTGTATAATTGTTCGGTTTTCCGCAATTTTTTCCATTCCTCTATGTAAATAACCTAATACGGGTTCACAGTCAATAACATCTTCACCATCCAGAGTAACGATGAGTCGAAGAACACCATGCATTGATGGGTGGTGAGGACCCATATTGACTATCATGAGGTCTTTTCTTGTAGCCGGTACAGTCATATGTTTTCTTCCCCGATTCATTATTCATGAATTATCGAAAACAAAACGAGGTTCATCAAAATTCAAGATCTAATACTAATAAACCAAATAATTCAAATGAATCCCCAATCCTCAAATTAACGCGGTTTTGGCTCCCGAATATTCAGCTGACCAATTAATTCCTTATAACGTACTCTATTTTTTTTTGACAAATAAGCCAGCAGCCGTTGACGTTTTCCAAAATCTTCCGCAGACCTCTCTGAGAGAAATAGTCTTTTCTGTGCAATTCTAGATGTGAAGTAAGTCTACGTATCTTATTAGTAAAATTGAATACTTGAAATTCAACGGATCCCCTGTTTTTTCCTTTTTCTTCTTGCGGAATAACTGAGATGAATGAACTTTTTATCATAAAAATAATTCTTCTCTTTCTTTTTTTTCTTTCTTTTTCACAAATATGGGTTTTACCGGTCAGGAATAATATAATAATAATGACAGTTATTTCAATCTTTCAATCTGGTACACACAGGAATCCAGATTTATTCATATAGTACTTTGTTTTTTATCAAAAAAAACAATTTAATAAATCCAATTTCATTTGTAATTTGATTCGGATACGAAAGCATGTTACATTTTTGCACCCACGAAATATAAAATGATTTTGGCCTAAGAAGATTCCGCCGATTCATTCCTAGATCCAATTAATACGTTATTGAATTACTATTACTATCATGTATCAGAATGGAATGGAAGACAGCGTGCATGTAAATACGTCTGTCCTAGTCTACCGGATGTGAGCGTGATATATAGAAAAAGAAAATATACCATAAAAAAAATAGATAATATATCATCAAATAATTCTGTATCGTGGGTACATATGTATCCTTAACATACTGAAACGACTACTATTATTGGTATCAAACAATAGCGATCCATACAAGCTAAATCTTCTAATCGATAATTGGGCCAAAGAAACAATTTAAATTGAATGCATTTATTTGTATCTGTATCAAGATACTTATTCTCATCTAAAAATTGCACACAATTTTTTATGTTATTCCCGTTGCAAAGTACTGTATTTCTATCCACAACATTCCCATTTCCGGAATTTAAATCCATTAGAATTCTTAATTCTCTACGACGTACAGGAGATAGAATATTTTCAGGAATAAAAAGTGAATCATAATGATTTTCGTCTCCATTCCCAAGCGTTTTTTCTATCTTGTGCAATAGATCCATCGAAATTATTCTCATCAACATATTTCCTTTTTCGGAATCTTCGATTTGTTTTGTGCTTACTCTTATGGGCCAATGAAATACTTATGGTTTGATACATAAGAAATTGCCCATCCCGTTTTAGAGACAGACGAACCGGTTCGATAATGAATATTCCCTTTCTTATCAATTCCGTAATTGTTAGCTCCTTATCAATCAGCATTACATCCAGGCGCATTTCTCCTCTTTCAATAGAGGATATAGCAATTTCACTTGGATTTTTCAGTCTAAGCAGGAAACAATATACCTTAACATTATTGATTATTCTTTGATTCAGAGGTTCATCCCATCTCAATTGAAAAAGCAAATACTTTTTCAGGAGGAAAATCAAGTTCTGCCTCCTTCTTGCTTTTAGATTTCCTTTTCTTTTTACGTTTTTTATTTTTAATGTCTGATTCGGTTTCCGCGTAATCCTTTTCAAAATCTTTTTTTTTGTTTCGTGCATCTGATCCAAGATTCTTTTGGTTTCGTAGATCTGATCCAAAATCTTCTTGGCCCCGCTGTTCTTTTTCTTCTTGATTTCGATTCTCTAATTCAAGATATTCTTCTTTTTGATTGGATGATATACGAAGACTCTCTTTTTGATTTCCATTGATATTTCTACTAATATTTTCATTTCCATTAAAATTAAAAAAAAGTAATTGGATTGGTATAATCCAGGGTTTAATCTTATATGCATCATAAAGCAGTCTAAATTCTTGGAAGAACCAAGGTTCCAGATTCGGTATGGGACCATATAACACGTCTTCATTCATTCCCATCCAATCAAAAAAAAAACCTTTTTTATTGGATGGGTTAATTTTTTGATCAATCATGAGATTGAGATAAAAAAGATCCTTTTTCTCAATTATTTTATAATCATTAGTTCTCGTCTTAGTATCTTTGCTAATGTTAGTCCTCGCGCCCATGTTAGTCCTGGTTTCAATATCGAGATTTTTTTTAAGACAAAATTTAGAATTCCGCACTCAAAATATTTTCGATCTAGATTTTGACCTGTATCAATAATACACTCTTTCCCTAAATAATCACTACTAGCTGTACTCCCTAATACATAAAATAATTCGAGTTTAGGTGTGTGGTAATTATATGAAATCTTTCGTCCCTCATTTACCTGTAAAGGGGACCCATAAATATATGGTTCTTTCTATCCTCATAATTAATATACTTATGTGCTAAAAGAACATATCTGTACTGTTTTTTATTTTTACTCGACAATGAATTCTCTCCATAAGAATTTTCATTCTTGTAATGAATGAATCGGTTTTTTTCATATGAATCTAAAAATTTGAAGTCTTTATTTTGAATCATGCGGTGTTGATTGACTCTATTTCGCCATTTTTGCGGTACTAATCTGGACCATCTAGTCTGAGATAAATTGTATTGATAATGACCTCTTAACCAGTCTTTCCATTCATTGATTCCAGAATTCGGAAGTTTTTTACGCCTTGTTTTTGAATCAGATACTTCTCGTGTGACCTTTATTCTATCCTTGAAAAAGGTGTATGCTCCATGATATTGAAGTGCAGATCCAAAGGGATCCTTGTTAATAACCTGAATTTGTGATAATTTGTAAAATACATATCCTTGGGATAAGGAAGATAAGTCACAATAAGTCTTTGAATGTTTATTACTAATATTAGAAAGCGACTTTTTTACAGTCGAAATAAAGTGAATTGCATTTTGGTTCGTTTCATCAATTACTTCTTGATTTGTTTCATCATTGTAAATGTATTTATTGAGAGTTTTTTTTATTGATTCAAGTAAAAGTTGTGCATTTTTTCTGGGAATGTTAATAGTAGATAGACGGATACCAATGTATATTCTTTCAACGAAAGATTTCAGAAAATAGTGCCATTTGCGTATTAATCGCGCACTTATTTTTTTTGATATCCACAAAATATCTTTCAAAAACTCCCATCTTTTATTATCACAACTCGTCTTGTTAGAAATAAGATTTATATCCGGAGTTCCCATTTTTTTTTTCTCCGCGATTCTTTCAATTTGATCTCTAATTGTGATTGTACTATTAGCCAGATCCTTGATTTTTTTTTCTGTGAGTGAATAATTTGTCCAATCCATGGATCTAATTTGAATGATCGATTCATCGGTAATCTTATTACTGATTATAGAATCTTTTCTATTTTCATTCGGTTCATATACTTTCCTCAATCCCAATAATAAAATTGGGTTTACTTTTTCAAGTTCTTTTATTATTCTTTTCATTTTTATTATTCTTTTACTTTTAATAAGGAGAATTCTTTTGATAACCCCACTTGTTTTTTCTTTTGCAAATTTTAGAAACCTTTTTTTTTTTTTTTTAAAACTTTTAGAACTCGAAAACATTTATTTTTCAACTTTGTAATTTTTTTTGCAAATTCTTTACAAACGGGTTTAAAAAAAGAAGGTCGTTTTCGGGGAGAACCAAAAGGTAGTTCAGCTTCCATTCCCCAGATTGTTAAAAAAGAAAAATTGTCTCTTTTTCCTTTCTTTTTTATTGGACTTCCAAGGGGGGGGTCTTACCTTATTGCGCCAAGGTTTCAGACAGAAAGGAAATTGGATTTTTATCTGAATACCATCTGTTAACCAGTTTTTTGGAAATTCTGTTTCTGATAATTGAACACCATTATAGGTGCATTTAACGTGCATTTCTCTATCCCAGTCTTTAAAATCTTCGTACCACTCAGGGAATTGAAATAATAGCATACGGCCGAGATTTTTAGCTATTATTAATGAGGGCAGTACGATGTATTTTCTAAGAATTGATTGGGTTACTAACATCGAACCCCTTATTGCTTGAGCAAATAGAATACTATCCCAAGTTTCTGCTATTGCTATCCGTTCATTCTCCTTTTTTTTCTCCTCCTTGTTTTTGCCCTTTTCTTTTGCCTCCTTCCGCTTAGAATCTTCATAATCTGAAGTTTTTAATTCCAGGCTTTCCCCCGTCCGATTCCTAAAGATTGGGTTCATCATTTCGGAGATATCAAAAGAAAAAAAAAATGTTTTGTCTATTCTGTCCAAAAAAAGCGGGGAATGCACGTTTCCTTGAAACATTTCCCAAATAGTTGTTTTACGTCTTTGAGCACGCATGGATCCTTTGATTAGGTCCCGGCGAAAATCCGGTTGTTGTGAGTAGCGTATCAAAGCCACCTCTTCCGCTTGATCACTATTGCTACCGGCACTGATACTAGTATCAGTACCGGTATTTTCATCGTCATCACTATAAATTACCACACGTTTGGCTTTTCTTGAACGAATCCCAGGATCCTCTGTCGTTTCTTCCTCATTTTGCCCCTCTTGCTCTTGTTCTTCCAATTCATCGATCAATTTATATGACCATCGAGGAACTTTTTTAGTGACTTTCTGTACCCCAATGGAGTTTTTTCTAATTGTTTCATCAGTTAAATCAGTTGTAACTGCATCAAATAGAAATTTCAAGCATTTCATTTCATTTTTTGACCCAAGCCATCGTTGTTCGGCTAATAAAGCAAGTCCCCTCCAATTTGAACTAGGTGTTGATTCCTCAGGCAAATCATTGATTGAGGTAAAGGAATGATTAATGTCTGTCGATAATAATTCTCCATTAAACAAATCCATTTTATGTTCAAATTCTCGGTAATTTTTAGTTTTAGGGAGCATATCGTAGATTTTCTTTATCCAAATCATTCCTATGGAATCCTCTGTCAAAGTCATTGAATCATTCATGATTGAACGTGAATAACCCTTTTTAATAGTTCCGCGATATGATCCGTTGAAAAACGGATCATATAGTTTAGGCAAGCATTCTTGTTTGTTCTCATCATTGCACAATCGGATCCTTTTTTCGAGTACATCCATAGGGGAGGCCCCTTTGTCTAGAGCTTCTATTCGATTTATGAACTCATTGCTTAAGTTGTATCTTTTTTGGTCATTGGTATAAGTCCAATTATGATACAGATCATCCGGGGAACCTTTTTCTGTCGTGCATAAAGACATCTTTCTTTTTATTATTTCGCCAAAAGTGGATAAGCTAGGTGGATATGTAAAAGAAATTATTTGTTTTCCATCACCTG
>NW_027181896.1:2500-10000 GCF_029961685.1 Aristolochia californica | reverse complement strand
TCATTTCATCCGGGAAAAGCCATCTCTTTCTCAACAATGCCTTTGTCATTTGATCCAATAGTGTTCCGTTAGATAGGAACAGATTTGATAAATACTGATAACTCTCGGATAGAGTATTAGAACGGAAAGATCCATTAGATAATGAACTATTGGTTCTAAGCCATCTCTGGCGATGAATCAACAATTCGAAGTGCTTTTCTTGCGTATTCTTGATGAACCAGCCTTTATACATAGATGTAGGAGGATTTGTGTGGGAAGTAATAAGCCCCTTTGACATCTCTTCATCTGCAAAGAATTCTCGACGTGAAAACACAGAGACAAAGGGCTGATCTTTGAATAGGAAAAAGAATGGGTCTGCAGGGTCCCAAATGAATTGGCTTATTCGAAAAAAGCCTTGTTCTTTGGAAGATCTATCTCGTGTCTGGTACTGCATGGTTCCACTCTGCAAGAACTCCGAATCATTCTCTTGAAGCGCATCCTCTTTATGATAAATGATCCGCTTGCCCCGAAATGACCTGGCCCACCAATAGGGAAATCCCAATTCATTGGGCCTTTCGATACAATCAAATATATTTCCACAAGGGCGCCATATTCTGGAGCCCAAACTATGTGATTGAATAAATCCTCCTCTATCTGTTGTGGGTCGAGGGCTCCTTCTCCTTCCCCTTCTTCAAACTCCGATTCGTATTTTTCATATAGAAATCTCTGATCAACGATAGAACAAGATCCATTTTGCATCATATCTAACTGATTCCTCGGTTCGGACCGAAGAAGCAATGTCACTCGATCATTATCAAACTGACTGCAATCTTTTTCTGTCCGTGAGGATCCCACCAGAGCGCCTTCTACTTCTAATAGGCCATGAACTAGATCAGAATCATTCTCAACGAATCCATAAGAAGTGATCCAATTTTTTTCATCGGGTCCAGGTGCAGACCAAAGATCTTGAGCGACCGATCCGGCAGAACAACTCAAAAGATAAAGAAGTATCGTTAATTTCTTTATGCTCGTTCCAAGTTCGAAGTACCATTTGTACAAATAAGAACCCCCTTCCTTACATGATTTCTTCTTCATATAGATAGATATAGGATCTATGGGGCAATTACTTAGAAGTACATTTTGTGCAACAGCCCTTCCTATCTGATAGAAAAGGATCCCATGATCCTGAACCGATCTTACCTGGGATCGCAAATCCCAAGTTTGTCTATGAAGAGCTGATCTAATTGTATTAGTGTCTAGAATGGATTTCTTCTGTGTAATACTAATCGATAGGGCCTCATTGGTAAGTGCTACAAGATCTCGTGCATTGGAACCCATGGTTATGGACCCGAATCCGTTAGTATGGAACATTTTCTTTTCCAAGTGAAATCCCCTAGTATATGAAAGAATGAAAAAGTGTTTTCGTTGTTGTGGAATAAGAAGCCTTCGTATCTTAATGCATGTATTTAATTTATTCGGAGCTATTAAAGCGGGATCCACTTTTTGGGGAATATGAGTCGAAGCAAAAACAAGAATATTTCTAGTGGGACATCTTTCACAATCTCTGGAGAGATAGTTCACTAATAGACCGAGGGATAAGTAATTCGACTCATTCACATACAGATCATGAATGTTTGGAATCCACATTATGCAAGGGGACATTGCTTTTGCTAATTCTAATTGAAGGGTGATATCAAATCGGTCCATTTCCTTTTTCGGCGTCATATACATAGTTAGCGCATTCGTCATAGTTAGCAGCTCCGTATCAAGGTCATCATCAATATCGTCACTATCATCAATATCGATATCGTCACTATCATCAATATCGATATCATCAATAAGATAACCTTTAGGCTTGTCATCCAGGAACTTATTCGGAAATACCGTAATGAAAGGAACATAGGAGTTTGTCGCTAGGTATTTGACCAAATATGATCGTCCAGTTCCTATAGAACCTATCACTAAAATACCCCTAGAAGGGGATAGAGCTAAGCGGAGCGAAAAGGGTTTTCCATGAGATGGGAAATTAAAACTATTAGCCCCACACGAGGTTTGTGAATAAGTGATTGTCTGATAATGAGCAAGGAATATCCGTCTTTCTGCTAAACAGGATCTATTGAACTCATAATTCATTAGACACTTTTTATGAATGTCAACTAAGTATCGTAAGTAAATTGATCCCGGTTGTTCAATCATTTCATAACCAGAGTCATTCTTTGATAAATGATCACTATGAGTCAGACTCAATAGAATTTGATCAATCCTTTTTTCTGTCGTTAAGGTGGAGAACTGAACCAAGAATTCTCTTTCTTCATCATCAATCGAATCACTGTTCGCGACCCAGGATTCTATTTTATCATCAATCCAATCACCGTTCACGTTTTTTCTTTTTCTTATCAATGAATAGATCTCTTTACTTGTACGACTTAGATGTCTCGTATTTCTCGAAAAAGTGATTCGATTGATGGGATTTGGTATGATACTTATGAGATCGATGATATCAATGAGATTAATATTCAAATATTTCTTCTTAGAACGTATTGATTTGACCCCATAAGCGGGACCACCACCCAATAGCATGTTGCCGCCAGAAGCAGAACCCCGTATTTCTCCCAGAGAATCTCCTAATTGTTCCAGAGCAACTAGAAAGAGATTCTTTAACCAGAAAGAATTCTGTTCAGATGTAGGATACCTATCCAGAAGTTTTCGCAACTCAATCGTGTATGATGGAATCATCAAAGATTTGATCTTTTCTAACTCTGTCTGTAACTCACTAGAGGCTCGGGAAACAAAGAGAAGATGTGTACGAACGAGATATCCAGCAACAAGAAGAAGGAAAAGGATTGAGTAGAGGAACTCCCGAGCATTTGGTGATCTCAGATGTCTCCATATCAATAGAACGGGTGACTCATTATTTCGATGAATCATTTCTTCGGACAGAAGAAGATTCTGTAAACACTTACTCGGCATCTCACTTATCAGATTCCATTGTGGAAGAATCGCCAACCATTTTTTCTGAGGAATTGGCCATGATATATCTGATCCATGCATAATATCAGATACAAATTTTTGACTGCTACTTAGTATCGGCAATGGGTCTGAAAAAGTATCTAAAAGGGTGAAATTTAGATATTTGCACCCTGTCGAAGTAAGGAACCATGGCATATAGGTTTGGAACAGATTCCATTTTGAGAGATTTGAAAAAGCACTATCTCGTTGAAAGGTTCTATACATCTGCCGTTTCTCAACGCATTTCTTTAGACAAAGACTCCGTTTTTTCCTCTTTCCGGGTGGTAAATATTTCTCAGAACATGGAGTGTGAATCAAACCCATGTTTGAATTGAAACTGAGATACTGATGCAAGTTCTTCCCTTCTGAATCAGATAGATTCATATCTGAAAGAGGCTGACAATAAGTTCTTTCAAAATTGACTATTTGTTCCTCTGTTAGAGGTGTTCCAGAAATGTCTGCGATCGAGTAAATAGCTCTACGAACGAATGGATCGGATCGAATTGGAAAATGGAAAGATTTGTACAAGTTATACGTTTCGTCACCACTTTGTGGAAAATCGTTAGGTATGAATATGTCAGATACCTGTGACTCGATTGGTGAAATAGTATCTCTCTCCAAAAAAAACATGTTTTTTTTTACTGACGCACGAAGAAAATATTTTGTTGCGAATGAACAAGATATTGAGGAATTGTCCATATGTAAGATCATAATTATTGGTACGGGTCTTTTCCACATCAAAAGGGAATCTTTTGTTACAATAGAACCAGAGGTGATGTGGATTATTCAAGAATCGAAGTCGATTTGCTTTATAAAAAGAAGATATCAATGAACTTCTATGAAATGGTTTCACGGGATTCAGCCAATTGTCTCGATCGTGGGATATCATTGAGAAATAGGAATCCGTGTTATCAAAGGATTTCCTGCGATTCTTTCTAGTATGGAATGAGTCAATCATCCACTTTGGTATCTTATTGAACAAAAAGGGTGATATTGTTCCTCCATTGATCAATAATTTCGATCTTTGGGAAGTATCATGATCATCCAATAAGAAGGGTTTCAATTTATTCAAATGAACGATTTGAACACCTATTGATTCTAACAACTGATTGCAGAGTTGATCATTCGGACCTTTCAATTCATAGATGTGGATCTCGGACCTATGAATGGGGGTATTCCCGATACTCACAAAGAAAAAAGGAAGTGACTTAGACAAAAAGAGAAGTGACTTGGACAAAAGGAGAAGTGACTTGGACAAAAAGAAACGAAGTGACTTAGACAAATCTTGTTTGTCGATAACCTCGGACCAATCAATCGAATATTGATTAATACGTAATCGATCGAACACTACTTGAAAACGGTGTTTCTGTTCAGAAAAGAAATGTTCCAAATGTTCCTGGAAATTCTTGCTCCCATTGGACCATTTGTATCTATATGCATCAGGATCCCGATTCATGGATCTCTCGGTTCGAGAAATAAGAGGATCGAACCATTTCTTCTGACTCTTTTTCAAATTCGATAAATGTTGGTTGATCGTATATTTTATTATAGTTAGATGATTCAGAGGATCATTTCCTATTTGATCCCTTTGAATTCCATATTCGAAGTTGCGATCGGATCGATTCATTAAAAAGAATCGATTCGATACATTTCTTATGTACCCATAGGTGCTATATTGGATTTGAATCAGATTTCGGATCAATCTATATTGATTGACCGCCTCCATTATGTTGTTGCTAGCAAATACCACTATTTTTGGTTTTGGATCATCTTCCAAATCATTCCCGCAGGAGATCCGGACCGATTTTTTTCTGATCCTTCGATAAAAAGATTCATTCTCTTCATAAAAAATAGGAGGTAGAACCACTAAAGATTTCCTTTTCGACTCATCCCTGGAGTTGAATACCTCATTCAAGAATTTTTTTTGATCCAATCCGTAGGAATCAATAGAAAAGGAAAATCCCTTATGATACACCAGATCCGGCTCGGTTATTGATAGAGTGAATAGATCTGCCATTTCTTGAAATCTCTCTTCTGATTCAAAATCGTGGTGTAACGTGTATCCCCCTTTGTTCCGGTCATGGAATAGATGAAATAAATCAAAAAATGGATTTTTGTTCAAGAATGAAATCTTATTGGAACTGTCCATATCCGGTTCATCCCTCGGAACCATATCACATCCCGGATCTGATGAAATAGGATGAATTGAGACGGTATTTTGTAAATACGTAATTATCTTGAATATATCAACCATTTCTTTATTTTCCGATCGCCTGGAAGGGACAAAAGAAACATCTTGTTGTTTCTTCAACAATTTCTGATCTCTAGTGGACCTCTCCGTAGGATTCGAACCCAGATGAAGTTCTGACCATCTGTCAGAGAAAAAAGAACGAATTGATCTTGTAGGATTCCCAAGAAATTCTTCGATTTCTTCCGGAAGCAGATGATTATTCATCTGCTTCTCACGTTCCGTGAATAGCCGGGACATTGAGGAATATTCAGAAAGGCATTTCGGGAATCGATCTGATTCTATCTCTGTTCGTTCCGTTTGAAGAAAGGAAGGATCCCAAAGAATCGATCTTTCTTTTAGTTGCGGAATCTCTGTTTGATTGATCAATGTGTGATATTCCGAATCCTCATTCCTAATGGAATCGAAATGATCTCTGGATTGATCAGAAGATCCTTTCCATTGGCTAGAATCCGTTACTTGAACGAAAATAGATCTTGTGGAATCATATTGAATATTTGACGATACATTCCGTACCTTGCTAAAAAACCGATCCTTGTTTACCAACCACGCATTGTCTAACCAAATCCAATTTTCTCTCGATACGTTCCTCAAAAAATCCGATTCGTGCTGATTCTTCCCCCAACTAACGAAGAGATCTTGGCGGAATTGCCACATATGATATTGAGCACAATTTTGCAAAGAAATACCCCCCTTGTTTCTCGAGAAGAGATGGGAAAGATGCTCAATATCATTTGATTGAATAGTTGCCTCAGCTCCTTGTTGTTTGAAGAAACCCTCCACTTCAATTGGTCTTTTTTCACGAAAAGCAGACATGAGATAACAAATCAAGTGTTTCACTAAGATTTCGAAGAGCTGTCCCGAATTCAAGTTGATTATGTTTCGCTTCTTCCTCGGAGAAAGACGATCAAAGAATTCCCAATCATGGTCCTTGCGGATCGGATCATCCGTATAGGATACAAAAAGAAACTCCAGATATTTGATATCTTTCTCTTTGAATGAGATCTCAATTCCAGCTATGGTTTCATTAGCTATCTTACAACTAGAATCCCTCTTTTTTCCGATCCGGTTCCTCCACCACCGCGAACCCCAGTCAGGCATGATACACTTTTTAGTTATTGGGAGAACCCAAGTACTCTCTTTCGAATCCATGAAACAACTCTCAGGGATCTTTTTCCCTTTTGGAAGATACAGGAGCGAAACAATCAACCTATTGATATTGGAAGACCAAAAAGATTCTTCCAACGTATCATTTCTGGGTCCAATGGAATTCATAGGTATAGGAAGAAGCCCCATCAAATAGAGATTTTTTCTTTCGACCATATTTCGATTGTTAATACAATATATAAGGACCGCTACTACAAGCAGTACTACACCTTTGATCGTGAAATATCGATTGCTTGTTGAACCCTGTGAATCACGCGAAAGTGAAAGTAGGATACTCCAAATTCGGGGGTCAAAGAGTTTCATAAAACGTTCTTGGTGGAAAAAAAATGTGAGTGAAAGATCCCGCTGAATCGAATTGGGTCCATGAATCTAAGAAATAGTGGGAATTCTTGATCTCTCTCAATATCTCTCTCAATTCGAAGATCCAGGATTTGAATTGATGTCCTTTCATTGATTCCTCCTAAAGATTTCATTTCAATTGGAATTTGGTTATTCACGATGTACGATGACGATGATCTCTGTTAAGCATCCATGGCTGAATGGTTAAAGCGCCCAACTCATAATTGGCAAATTCGTAGGTTCAATTCCTGCTGGATGCACGCCAATGGGAACGTCCAATAAGTCTATTGGAATTGGCTCTGTATCAATGGAATTTCATCATCCATACATAACGAATTGGTATGGTATATTCATACCATAACATATGAAGAGTAAGAACTCGAATTCTTATCGATACTGGAACTCATAGGGAAGAAAATGGATTTATGGATGGAATCAAATATGCAGTCTTTACAGAAAAAAGTATTCGGTTATTGGGGAACAATCAATATACTTCTAATGTCGAATCAGGATCAACTAGGACCGAAATAAAGCATTGGGTCGAACTCTTCTTTGGTGTCAAGGTAATAGCTATGAATAGTCATCGACTCCCGGGAAAGGGTAGAAGAATGGGACTGGGACCTATTATGGGACATACAATGCATTACAGACGTATGATCATTACGCTTCAACCGGGTTATTCTATTCCACCTCTTATAGCGAAAAGAACTTAAATCAAAATACTTAATAACACGGCGATACATTTATACAAAACTTCT
>NW_027181895.1:17500-20000 GCF_029961685.1 Aristolochia californica | reverse complement strand
GCGGATGCACGGGTCAAGCGGGACGGGACGAGCGCAGGGCTTGCTTTTGGCGGCACACGAAAACACGAACCCGAAAAAGGCGAAAAAGGGACATACACACTGGCGACACGCACGCCCGTTTCGCCTGCCACCCGTGCACACTCGCCTGGGCTGCTGGTCACGTGCGTCGCTCACAGGCATTTTGCAGGCCAGCACCGGCGGATGCACGGGTCAAGCGGGACGGGACGAGCGCAGGGCTTGCTTTTGGCGGCACACGAAAACACGAACCCGAAAAAGGCGAAAAAGGGACACACGGACAGGCGACACGAAAAAAAAGGGGTCGCCCTACCTAGGTGGGCGCAAAAACCCCGTCGGCCAGGAGGTTTCGCCAAAGTGTCTGTACTGTCACACAGGGTCAATAGCACGGGCATGGCCGGCCGCCGCACGTGCAGCGGCTTACGGACGCACGGTTCGGCGGCACAGGTGCCTGGCGGCTTTAGCACCTTGGGGTGGACAGGCCTGGCGGCAAGGGGGGCTAGGCACCTTGCTGCCAGCCGGCAATGGTGCACGGGGCGGGGCGCCACACAAACACGAAAGAGGGACAAGAGCGGGGCGATGGTCCACAGAGACGAGCCATGCACGGGGCCCGTGATCGCCGACACACGCGAACGCGGACGCGGACAAGGACAAGGACGCGACGCGCGGCGCGCGTGCGAGGTCAAGAGGGGCGCGCGCACGAAAACGCGAAAAAAGGGGCTAGCGGCCGAGAAACGCGAAAAAAACCGGGTCACCTACCTAGCCGAACGCCTAAAATCGCTTCGGGCAGGAGGTTTCGCCAAAGTGTCTGTACTGTCACACGGTCCGTACGGGCGCAACCCCATCGCGCGCCAGCACCCCTTCCTGGGGGCGCCCGCCCGCCAGGCGCCTGGCGCCCCACGCGCGCGCGCCCGGCGCCTGGCGCCTTGCCCCCCACGCGCGCCCGGCGCCTGGCGCCTGGCGCCTCGCCCCCCACGCGCGCGCCCGGCGCCTGGCGCCTTGCCCCCCACGCGCGCCCGGCGCCTGGCGCCTGGCGCCTCGCCCCCCACGCGCGCGCGCGCGTGGCGCCTTGCGCCTCGCCCCCCACGCGCGCGCGCGCGTGGCGCCTTGCGCCTGGCGCCTTGCCTCCGCGCGTGCCTGGCGCCTGGCGCCTTGCCCCCCACGCGCCTGGGCGCCTCTTTTCCGCCTGGGCGCCCTGGCACCTTTCCGCCTGGGCGCCTGTTTTCCGCCTTGGCGCCCTGGCGCCTTTTCGCGTGGGCGCCTCTTTTCCGCCTGGGCGCCATGGCGCCTTTCGGCCTGGGCGACTCTTTTTCGCCTGGGCACCTCTTTTCCGCCTGGGCGCCTCTTTTCCGCCTGGCCAGGGCGCCTCTTTTCCGCCTGGGCGCCATGGCGCCTTTCTGCCTGGGCGCCTCTTTTTCGCCTGGGCGCCTCTTTTCTGCCTGGGCGCCCTGGCGCCTTTTCGCCTGGGCGCCTCTTTCCCACCTGGGCGCCCTGGCGCCTCTTCGCCTGGGCGCCCTGGCGCCTTTTCGCCTGGGCGCCTCTTTTGGCGCCTGGGCGCCTACGCCAGGGCGCCTCTTTTCCGCCTGGGCGCCTCTTTTTCGCCTGGGCGCCTCTTTTCCGCCTGGGTGCCCTGGCGCCATTCCGCCTGGGCGCCTCTTTTCCGCCTGGGCGCCCTGGCGCCTTTTCGCCTGGGTGCCTCTTTTGGCGCCTGGGCGCCTACGCCAGGGCGCCTCTTTTCCGCCAGGGCGCCTCTTTTTCGCCTGGGCGCCTCTTTTCCGCCTGGGCGCCCTGGCGCCTTTTCGCCTGGCGCCTCTTTTGGCGCCTGGGCGCCTACGCCAGGGCGCCTCTTTTCCGCCTGGGCGCCTCTTTTCCGCCTGGGTGCCCTGGCGCCATTCCGCCTGGGCGCCTCTTTTCCGCCTGGGCGCCCTGGCGCCTTTTCGCCTGGGTGCCTCTTTTGGCGCATGGGCGCCTACGCCAGGGCGCCTCTTTTCCGCCTGGGCGCCCTGGCGCCTTTCCGCCTGGGCGCCTCTTTTTCGCCTGGGCGCCTCTTTTCCGCCTGGGCGCCCTGGCGCCATTCCGCCTGGGCGCCTCTTTTCCGCCTGGGCGCCCTGGCGCCTTTTCGCCTGGCGCCTCTTTTGGCGCCTGGGCGCCTACGCCAGGGCGCCTCTTTTCCGCCTGGGCGCCTCTTTTTCGCCTGGGCGCCTCTTTTCCGCCTGGGCGCCCTGGCGCCATTCCGCCTGGGCGCCTCTTTTCCGCCTGGGCGCCCTGGCGCCTTTTCGCCTGGCGCCTCTTTTGGCGCCTGGGCGCCTACGCCAGGGCGCCTCTTTTCCGCCTGGGCGCCCTGGCGCCTTTCCGCCTGGGCGCCTCTTTTTCGCCTGGGCGCCTCTTTTTCGCCTGGGCGCCTCGTTTCCGCCTGGGCGCCTCTTTTCCGCCTGGGCGCCCTGGCGCCTTTTCGCCTGGGCGCCTCTTTTCCGCCTGGGCGCGT
>NW_027181894.1:0-35218 GCF_029961685.1 Aristolochia californica | reverse complement strand
ATACGCATGATAAATCACTTGACAATAATCTATGATCGTTAGGTCAGCATTTTGTAAGTGGGCAAAATAATGGCTTGTTTGACTTGGGAAAATATCCCACCGCACGTTCACTTGAGAAGTTAATGTTATTCTCTTTAAAAGGTTTGGACCCATAGGTCATTTGCATCTTTAACATGTTTCAAACATGCATATCTATTTTTTAAAACATGTGTAGAAAAATCTATTACTTATAAAATTTCAAGCTATTAGGGTTGAACTAGTGGAATTTCCCAAACTTGGATAACAAAAGTTTTGTGTTCATTTGTGGTGTGTGAATAAATTTTCTATACTTACATTTGTTTATTGCTTTAAATTCTTTCCATACATAAACTCTAAAATTTTCATTTTGTTGTGATCTACTTGCCTTTTATCTCTTTTTTTTTTTTACGAGATATAGGGAAAGTAAAAACTCAAGTTTTGATTTAAGAAAAACGTATACATCTAAAATGGAAATGGACAATGCACAAATATAGGGAGAGATAATTCCCAAAAGTGTCTGTAATTTTTAGGGAATTTAAACTCTTTTTAGTTTATATATTTCAAGTTCTGCAATCGTCGGGAAAAGGGGGAGGCAAGGGATTTTTACTTGAGTGTGGACTCCCAATCCATAAGTCATTCCTTAAAAAAATATAGCCCCTTCCACATGATAAATCACTTTAGGTCAGCTTTTTGTAAATGGGCAAAATAATGGCTTGTTTGACTGGGGTAAATATCCCACCACACCTTCACTTTAGAATTTAATGCTATTATTTTTAAAAGGTTTGGATCGATAGGTCATTTGGATCTTTAACATGTTTCAAGCATGCATATCCATTCGAAAAACATGTGTAAAAAATTCTCTTTCATATAAAATTCCTAGCTATTTGGGTTGAACTAGTGGAATTTGCCAAACTCTGACAACAAAACTTTTTTGTTCGTTTGTGGTGTGTTAATAAATGTTCTTCACTTACATTTGTTTATTGCATTAAATTTTAACCATAAATAAAATCAAAATTTTTTATTTTGTTTTGATCTATTTGCCTTTTATCTCTTTTTTTGTTTACGAAATGAAGGGAAAGTGAAAACTCAAGTCTTGATTGAAGAAAAAAATATACATTTAAAATGGAAATACTCAATGCACTAAGGTAGAGAGAGAAAATTCCAAAAAGAGTTTGTAATTTATAGAGATTGTAAACTCTATTTAGTTTTTATATATTAGGTTCTGTAATCTTCGGGAAAAGGGGGAGGCAAGGGATTTTTAAGTGAGTGTTGACTCACAATCCATAAGTCAATCCTTACAAAAATATAGCCTGTTAAGCATGAAAATTTTCTTTACAATCATTTATGATCGTTAGGTCAGCTTTTGTAAATGGGCAAAATAATGGCTTGTTTGACTCGAGTAAATTTCCCACCGCACAATCACTTCAGAATTTAATGTTATTATTTATAAAAGGTTTGCATCGACAGGTCATTTGGATCTTTAACATGTTTCAAGAATGCATATCCATTTCTTAAAACATGTGTACAAAAATCTCCTTCTTATAAAATTCCGAGTTATTAGGATTGAATAGTGGAATTTCCCAACCTTGGATAACATAACTTTTGTGTTCATTTGTGGTGTATGAATAAATTTTATTTACTTACATTTGTTTATTGCTTTAAATTATTTCCATAAATAAACTCTAAAATTTTCATTTTGTTGTGATCTTTTTGCCTTTTATCTCTTTTTTTGTTTCCGAGATGATGGCACAATGAAAACTCAAGTTTTGATTTAAGAAAAAAGGATACATCTAAAATGGAAATGCACCGTGCACAAATGTAGAGAGAGATAATTCCAAAAAGTGTATGTAATTTTTAGGGATTGTAAACTCTTTTTAGTTTTTAAATATCATGTTCTATAATTATCAGGAAAAGGGGGAGGCACGGGAATTTCAACTGAGTGTTGACTCCCAATCCATAAGTCATTCCTTAAAAAAATATAATCCGTTACACATGATAAATCACTTTACATTGATTTATGATCGTTAGGTCAACTTTTTGAAAATGGGGAAAATAATGGCTTGTTTGACTCGGGTAAATATTCCACCGCACGTTCACTTGAGAATTTAATGTTATTCTCTTTAACAGGTTTGGATCCATTCGGGATTTCCATCTTTAACATGTTTCAAGCATGCATATCCATTTTTTAAAACATGTGTAGAAAAAACTCGTTCATATAAAATTGTGAACTATTAAGGTTGAACTAGTGGAATTTCCCAAACTTGGATAAAAAAAGTTGTGTTCATTTGTGGTGTGTGAATAAATTTTATTTACATATATTTTTTTATTGCTTTAAATTCTTTCCATACATAAACTCTAAAATTTTTATTTTGTTGTGACCTATTTTCCTTTCATCTCTTATTTTTTGTTTACGAGATGGAAATGGAAAATGTACAAATGTAGAGAGAGTTAATTCCAAGAAGTGTCTGTAATTTTTAGGGATTGTAAACTCTTTTTAGTTTTTATATATCAGGTTTTGCGTTCGTCGGGAAAAAGGGTAAGCGGGGGATTTTTACGTGAGTGTTGAATCCCAATCCATAAGTCATTCCTTAAAAAAAATAGCCCGTTACTTATGATAAATCACTTTACGATAATCTATGATCGTTAGGTCAGCTTTTTGCAAATGAGCAAAATAATGGCTTGTTTGACTCCGGTAAATATTCCACCGCACATTCACTAGAGAATTTAATGTTATTCTCATTAAAAGGTTTGGATCCATGGGTCATTTGCAACTTTAACATGTTTCAAGTATGCATATCCATATTTTAAAACATGTGTAGAAAAATCTCTTTCTTGTAAAAGTCCGAGCTATTAGGGTTAAACTAGTGGAATTTCCAAAATTCCGATAGCAAAAGTTTTGTGTTCATTTGTGGAGTGTGAATAAATTTTCTTTACTTTTGTTTGTTTATTGCTTTAAGTTCTTTCCATACATAAACACTAATGTTTTCATTTTGTTTTGATCTATTTGCCTTTTATCTATTTTTTTTCTTTATGAGATGAAAGGAAAGTGAAAACTCAAGGTTGTATTTAAGAAAAAATGATACATCTAAAATGGAAGTGCACAATACACAAATGTACACAGAGATAATTCAAAAAACTATCAGTAATTTTTAGGGATTGTAAACTCCAATCATCGGGAAAAAGGGGAGGTGGTGGATTTTTAACTCCGTGTGGACTCCCAATCCATAAGTCATTCCTTAGAAAAATATAGCCCGTTACACATGATAAATCACTTTACAATCATCTATGATCGTTAGGTCAACTTTTTGAAAATGGGCAAAATAATGGCTTGTTTGACTTGGGTAAATATCCCACCGCACGTTCACTAGAGAATTTAATTTTATTCTTCTTTAAAAGGTTTGGATTCATAGGTGATTTTTATCATTAACATGTTTCAAGCTTGCATATCCATTTTTTAAAACATGTGTAGAAAAATCTCTTTCTTAAAAAATTCTGTGCTATTAGGGTTGAACTAGTGGAATTTACCAAACTTGGATAACAAAAGTTTTGTGTTCATTTTTGGTGTGTGAAAATTTTCTTCTCTTATATTTGTTTATTGCTTTAAATTTGTTCCATAAATAAACTCTAAAATTTTCATTTTGTCGTGATCTATTTTCCTTTTATCTCATTTTTTTTGTTTACGAGATGAAAGGAAAGTGAAAACACAAGTTTTTATTTAAGAAAAAAGTATACATCTAAAGTGGAAATGCACGATGCACAAAGGTAGAGAGAGATCCTTCCAAAATGTGTTAGTAATTTTTAGGGATTGTAAACTCTTTTTAGTTTTTACATATCTGGTTCTACAATCGTCGGGAAAAGAGGGAGGCGGGGATCTTTAAGTGAGTGTTGACTCCCAATCCATAACTCATTCCTTACAAAAACATTGCCCATTACCCATGATAAATCACTTAACAATCATCTATGATCATTAGGTCAGCTTTTTGTAAATGGGCAAAATAATGGCTTGTTTGTCTCGGGTAAATATCACACCGCACGTTCACTTGCGAATTTAAAGTTGTTCTGTTTAAAAGGTTTGGATCCAACCTCATTTGAATATTTAACTTCTTTCAAGCATGCATATCTATTTTTTAACAATTTTTTAGAAGAATCTCTTTCTTATAAAATTCCGAGGTATTTGGGTTGAACAAGTGGAATTACCCAAACTTGCATAACAAAATTTTGTGTTCATTTGTGTTGTGTGAATAAATTTTCTTTACTTAAATTTTTTTATTGCTTTAAATTCTTTCAATACATAAATTCTAAAATTTTCATTTTTTTGTGATCTATTTTCCTCTTATCTCTTTTTTCTTTTACGAGATGAGGGGAAAGTAAAAACTCCTATTTTGATTTAAGAAAAAAGTATACATCTAAAATGGAAATGCACAATGCACAAATATAGAGTGAGATAATTCCAAAAAGTTTCTATAATTTTTAGGGATTGTAAACTCTTTTTAGTAATTATATGTCATGTTCGGCAATCGTCGAGAAAAGGGGGAGGCAGGCGATTATTATCTGAGTGTTGACTCCCAATCCCAAAGTCATTCCTTACAAAAATAAAGCCCGTTATGCATGATAAATCACTTTACAATCTTCTATGATTTTTAGGTCAAGGTCAAAATAATGGTTTGTTTGACTCGGGTAAATATCCCACCGCATGTTCACTTGAGAATTTAATGTTATTGTCATTAAATGGTTTTGATCCATTGGTGATTTTCATCTTTAACATGTTTCAAGCATGCTTATCACTTTTTTAAAACATGTGTAGAAAAATTCTTTTCTAATAAAATTCCGTGCTATTAGGGTTGAACTAGTGGAATTTCCCAAACATGGATAACAAAATTTTTGTGTTCATTTGTGGTGTGTGAATAAATTTTCTTTACTTCGGTTTGTTTATATCTTTAAATTATTTTCATAAATAAATTCTAAAATTTTCATTTTTTTGTGATCTATTTGCCTTTTATCTCTTTTTTTTCTTTACGATATGAAAGGAAAGTGAAAACTCAAGTTTGTATTTAAGAAAAAAGTATACATCTAAAATTGAAATGCACAATGCACAAATGTAGAGAGAGATAATTCCAAAAAGTGTCAGTAATTTTTAGGGATTGTAAACTCTTTTTAGTTTTTATATATGAGATTCAGCAATCGACGAAAAAAGGGGGAGGCAGGGGATTTCTAACTTAGTGTTGACTCCCAATCCATAAGTCATTCCTTAGAAAAATATAGCCCGTTACACATGGTCAATCACTTTACAATCATCTATGATCGTTAGGTCAGGTTTTTGAAAATGGGCAAAATAATGGCTTGTTTGACTTGGGTAAATATCCACCGCACGTTCACTTGAGAAGTTAATGTTACTCTCTTTAAAAGGTTCGGATCCATAGGTCATTTGCATCTTTAATAGGTTTCAAGCATGCATATCCATTTTTTTAAAAAAATTTTAGAAAAATCTCTTTCTTATAAAATTTCGAGCTATTAGGGTTGAACTAGTGGTGTGTGAATAAATTTTCTCTACTTACATTTGTTTATTGCTTTGAATTCTTTCCATACATAGACTCTAAAATTTTCATTTTGTTGTGATCTATTTGCCTTTAATCTCGTTTTTTTGTATCCGAGGTGAAGGGAAAGCGAAAACTCAAGTTTTGATTTAAGAAAAAAGTATACATCTAAAATGGAAATGCACAATGCACAAATTTATGGAGAGTTAATTCCAAAAAGTGTCTGTAATTTTTAGGGATTGTAAACTCGTTTTAGTTGTTATATATCAGGTTCTGCAATTGTCGGGAAAAGGTGGAGGCAAGGGATTTTTAAGTGAGTGTTGTCTCGCAATCCATAAGTCTATCCTTAAAAAAATATAGCCCATTATGCAAGAAAATTTTCTTTACAATCATTTATGATCGTTAGGTCAGCTTTTGTAAATGGGCAAAATATTGGCTTGTTTGACTCGGGTAAATTTCCCACCGCACGATCACTTTAAAATTTAATGTTATTATTTTTAAAAGGTTTGGATCGATAGGTCATTTGGATCTTTAACTTGTTTCAAGCATGCATATCCATTTCTTAAAACATGTGTAGAAAAATCTCTTTCTTATAAAAATTTGAGTTATTAGGGTTGAACTAGTGGAATTTCCCAACCTTGGATAACATAACTTTTGTGTTCATTTGTGGTGTATGAATAAATTTTCTTTACTTACATTTTTTTATTGTTTTAAATAATTTCCATAGATAAACTCAATAATTTTCATTTTTTTAAGATCTATTTGCCTTTTATCTCTTTTTTTGTTTCCGAGATGATGGAACAGAGAAAACTCAAGTTTTGATTTATGAAAAAAGTATGCATCTAAAATGGAAATGCACCATGCACAAATATAGAGAGAGATAATTCCTAAAAGTGTATGTAATTTTTAGGGATTGTAAACTCTTTTTAGTTTTTAAATATCAGGTCCTGTAATTGTCAGGAAAAGGGGGAGGCGGGGGATTTTTAACTGAGCGTTGACTCCCATTCCATAAGTCATTCCTTACAAAAATATAACTCGTTACACATGATAAATCACTTTACATTGATTTATGATCGTTAGGCAGCTTTTTCTAAATGGGGAAAATAATGGCTTGTTTGACTCGGATAAATATTCCACCGCACGTTCACTCTAGAATTTAATGTTATTCTCTTTAACAGGTTTGGATCCGTTGGTGATTTGCATCTTTAACATGTTTCAAGCATGCATATCCATTTTTTTGTTTTGTTTCCGAGATGAAGGGAAAGTGAAAACTCTAGTTTTGATTTAAGGAAAAAGTATACATCTAAAATGGAAATGTACAATGCCCAAATTTAGAGGGAGATAATTCCAAAAAGTGACTATAATTTTTATGGATTTTATGTTCTTTTTAGTTTTTATAAATCAGGTTCTGCAATCCTCAGAAAAAGGAGGAGGTGGGGGATTTTTAACTGAGTGTCTCCCAATCCTTAAGTGATTCCATAAAAAAATATAGCCCATTACACATGATAAATTACTTTACAACCATCCATGATCGTTAGGTCTGCTTTTTGTAAATGGGCAAAATAATGGCATGTTTGACTCGGGAAAATATCCACCGCACGTTCACTTGACAAGTTAATGTTATTCTCTTTAAAAGGTTTGGATCCAAATGCCATTTGCATCTTTAACATGTTTCAAGCATGCATATCTATTATTTAAAACATATGAAGAAAAAACTCTTTCATATAAAATTCTGTGCTATTAAGGTCGAACTAGTAGAATTTCCCAAACTTGAATAACAAAAATTTTGTGTTTGTTTGTGGTGTGTGAATAAATTTTCTTTACTAACATTTATTTATTGCTTTAAATTCCTTCCATGCATAAACTCTAAAATTTTCATTTTTTTGTGTTCTATTTGCCTATTATCCCTTTTTTTTTAATTCCTAGATGAAGGGAAAGGGAAAACTCCTGTTTTGATTTAAAATAAAAGTGTACATCTAAAATGGAAATGCACAATGCACAAATAAAGAGAGAGATAATTCCAAAAAGTGTTTGTAACTTTTAGGGATTTTAAACTCTTTTTAGTTTTTATATATCAGGTCTTGCAATCTTCGGGAAAAGGGGTAGGCGGGGGATTTTTGACTGAGTGTTGACTCCCAATCCATAAGTCATTCCTTACAAAAATATAGCCCCATACGCATGATAAATCACTTGACAATAATCTAAGATCGTTAGGTCAGCTTTTTGTAAGTGGGCAAAATAATGGCTTGTTTGACTTGGGAAAATATCCCACCGCACGTTCACTTGAGAGGTTAATGTTATTCTCTTTAAATGGTTTGGACCCAAAGGTCATTTGCATCTTTAACATGTTTCAAACATGCATATCTATTTTTTAAAACATGTGTAGAAAAATCTCTTTCTTATAAAATTCCGAGCTATTAGGGTTGAACTAGTGGAATTTCCCACACTTGGATAACAAAAGTTTTGTGTTCATTTGTGGTGTGTGAATAAATTTTCTATACTTACATTTGTTTATTATTTTAAATTCTTTCCATACATAAACTCTAAAATCTTCATTTTGTTGTGATCTATATTCCTTTTATCTCTTTTTTTTTGTTTACGAGATATAGGGAAAGTGAAAACTCATGTTTTGATTTAAGAAAAACGTAGGCATCTAAAATGGAAATGGACAATGCACAAATGCAGGGAGAGATAATTCCCAAAAGTGTCTGTAATTTTTAAGGATTGTAAACTCTTTTTAGTTTATATATTTCAAGTTCTGCAATCGTCGGGAAAAGAGGGAGGCAAGGGATTTTTACTTGAGTGGACTCCCAATCCATAAGTCATTCCTTACAAAAATATAGCCCGTTGCACATGATAAATCATTTTAGGTCAGCTTTTTGTAAATGGGCAAAATAATGACTTGTTTGACTCGGGTAAATATTCCACCGTATGTTCACTTGAGAATTTAATGTTATTCTCTTTAAAAGGTTTGGATCCATAGGACATTTGCATCGTTCACATGTTTCAAACATGTATATCCATTTTTTAAATCATGTGTAAAAATATCTCTTTGTTATAAAATTTCGAGCTATTAGGGTTGAACAAGTGGAATTTCCCCAACTTGGATAACAAAACTTTTGTGTTCATTTGTGGTGTGTGAATAAATTTTCTTTACTTATATTTTTTTATTCATTTAAATTCTTTCTAATACATAAAATCTAAAATTTTAATTTTGTTGTGATCTATTTGCCTTTTATCTCATTTTTTGTTTACGAGATGAAGGCAAAGTGAAAACTCAAGCTTTGATTTTACAAAAAAGTATATATCTAAAAAGAACATGCAAAATGCAAAAATTTAAAGAGAGATAATTCCAAAAACTGTCTGTAATTTTTAGGAATTGTAAACTCTTTTCAGTTTTTATATATCAGGTTCTGCAATCGTCGAGAAAAGGGGGAGGCGGGGGATTTTTAACTGAGTGGTTACTCCCAATCCATAAGTCATTCCTTACTAATATATAGCCCGTTGCGCATGATAAATCACTTTACAATCATCTATGATCGTTTTTTTCAAACTTGTGTAGAAAAATCTCTTTCTTATAAAATTCCAAGCAACAAGGGTTGAACAAGTGGAATTTCCCAAACTTGGATAACAAAACGTTTATGTTCGTTTGTGGTTTTTGAATAAATTTTCTTTACATAAATTTGTTTATTTCTTTCAATTCTTTCGATCCATAAACTCTAAAATTTTCATTTTGTTGTGATCTATTTTCCTTTTATATCTATTTTTGTTTACGATATGAAGGGAAAGTGAAAAGTCAAGTTTTGATTTAAGAAAAAATTATACATCTAAAACTGAAATGCAAAATGCACCAATGTAGAGAGAGATAATTCCAAGAAGTTTCTGTAATTTTTAGGGATTGTAAACTCTTTTTAGTTTTTATATATCTGGTTCTGCAATCGTCGGGAAAAGGGGGAGGCGAGAGATTTTTAACTGAGTGTTCACTCCCAATCATTTGCATCTTTAACATCTTTCAAGCATGTATATCCATTTTTTAAAACATGTGTAGAAAAACCTCTTTCTTATAAAATTCCAACCTATTAGGGTTGAACTATTGGAATTTCCCAAACTTTGATAAAATAAATTTTGTTATCATTTGTGGTGTGTGAATAAATTTTCTTTACTTAAATTTGTTTATTGCTATAGATTATTTCCATACATCAACTCTAAAATTTTCATTTTGTTGAGATCTATTTTCCTTTTATCTCTTTTTGGTTTTGTTTCCGAGATGAAGGGAAAGTGAAAACTCTAGTTTCGATTTAAGGAAAAAGTATACATCTAAAATGGAAATGTACAATGCTCAAATTTAGAGGGAGATAATTCATAAAAGTGACTATAATTTTTTTGGATTGTAAATTCTTTTTTGTTTTTATATATCAGGTTCTGCAATCGTCAGGAAAAGGAGGAGGCGGGGGAATTTTAACTGAGTGTTGCCTCCCAATCCTTAAGTGATTCCATAAAAAAATATAGCCCATTACACATGATAAATCACTTTACATCCATTCATGATCGTTACGTCGGCTTTTTGTAAATGGGCAAAATAGTGGCATGTTTGACTCGAGAAAATATCCCACCGCACATTCACTTGACAAGTTAATGTTATTCTCTTTAAAAGGTTTGGATCCAAATGCCATTTGCATCTTTAACATGTTTCAAGCATGCATATCCATTATTCAAAACATATGAAGAAAAAACTCTTTCATATAAAATTCAGAGCTATTAAGGTTGAACTAGTAGAATTTCCCAAACTTGAATAACAAAACTTTTGTGTTCGTTTGTGGTGTGTGAATAAATTTTCTTTACTAACATTTATTTCTTCCTTTAAATTCCTTCTATGCATAAACTCTAAAATTTTCATTTTTTTGTGTTCTATTTGCCTTTTATCTCTTTTTTTTAATTCCTAGATGAAGGGAAAGGGAAAACTTTTGTTCTGATTTAAGAAAAAAGTGTACATCTAAAATGGAAATGCACAATGCACAAATGTAGAGAGAGATAATTCCAAAAAGTGTTTGTAACTTTTAGGGATTTTAAACTCTTTTTAGTTTTTATATATCAGGTCATGCAATCTTCGGGAAAAGGGGTAGACAGGGGATTTTTGACTGAATGTTGACTCCCAATCCATAAGTCATTCCTTACAAAAATATAGCCCCATACGCATGATAAGTCACTTGACAATAATCTAAGATCGTTAGCTCAGCTTTTTGTAAGTGGGCAAAATAGTGGCTTGTTTGACTTGGGAAAAATATCCCACCGCACGTTCACTTGAGAAGTTAATGTTATTCTCTTTAAAAGGTTTGGACCCATAGGTCATTTGCATCTTTAACATGTTTCAAAAATGCATATCTATTTTTTAAAACATGTGTAGAAAAATCTCTTTCTTATAAAATTCCGAGCTATTAGGGTTGAACTAGTGGAATTTCCCAAACTTGGATAACAAAAGTTTTGTGTTCATTTGTGGTGTGGGAATAAATTTTCTATACTGACATTTGTTTATTGCTTTAATTCTTTCCATACATAAACTCTAAAATTTTCATTTTGTTGTGATTTATGTGCCTTTTATCTCTTTTTTTTTTGTTTACGAGATATAGGGAAAGTAAAAACTCAAGTTCTGATTTAAGAAAAACGTATGCATCTAAAATGGAAATGGACAATGCACAAATGTAGGGAGAGATAATTCCCAAAAGTGTCTGTAATTTTTAGGGATTGTAAACTCTTTTTATTTTATATATTTCAAGTTCTGTAATTGTCGGGAAAAGGGGGAGGCAAGGGGTTTTTACTTGAGTGTGGACTCCCAATCCATAAGTCATTCCTTACAAAAATATAGCCCGTTGCACATGATAAATCACTTTAGGTTAGCTTTTTGTAAATGGGCATAATAATGGCTTGTTTCACTCGGGTAAATATCCCACCGCACGATCACTTTAGAATATAATGTAATTATTTTTAAAAGGTTTGGATCGATAGGTCATTTGGATCTTTAACATGTTTCAACCGTGCATATCCATTCTAAAAACATGTGTAGAAAATTCTCTTTCTTATAAAATTTCGTGCTATTTGGGTTGAACTAGTGGAATTTGCCAAACTCTGTAACAAAACTTTTTTCTTCGTCTGTGGTGTGTTAATAAATGTTCTTTACTTACATTTTAAATTCTAACCATAAATAAACTCAAAATGTTTTATTTTGTTTTGATCTAGTTGCCTTTTATCTCTTTTTTTGTTTAGGAGATGAAGGGAAAGTGAAAACTCAAGTCTTGATTGAAGAAAAAAATATACATTTAAAATGGAAATACTCAATGCACTAAGGTAGAGAGAGAAAATTCCAAAAAGAGTTTGTAATTTTTAGAGATTGTAAACTCTTTTTTTTTTTTATATATATCTGGTTCTGTAATCTTCGGGTAAAGGGGGAGGCAAGGGATTTTTAAGTGAGTGTTGACTCGCAATCCATAAGTCAATCCTTACAAAAATATAGCCCGTTAAGTATGAAAATTTCCTTTACAATCATTTATGATCGTTAGGTCAGCTTTTGTAAATGGGTAAAATAATGGCTTGTTTGACTCGGGTAAATTTCCCACCGCACGATCACTTTAGCATTTAATGTTATTATTTATAAAAGGTTTGCATCGACAGGTCATTTGGATCTTTAACATGTTTCAAGAATGCATATCCATTTCTTAAAACATGTGTACAAAAATCTCCTTCTTATAAAATTCCGAGTTATTAGGATGGAACTTGTGGAATTTCCCAACCTTGGATAACATAACTTTTGTGTTCATTTGTGGTGTATGAATAAATTTTATTTACTTACATTTGTTTATTGCTTTAAATTATTTCCATAAATAAACTCCAAAATTTTCATTTTGGTTTGATCTATTTGCCTTTTATCTCTTTTTTTGTTTCCGAGATGATGGGACAATGAAAACTCAAGTTTTGATTTAAGAAAAAAGGATACATCTAAAATGGAAATGCACCATGCACAAATGTAGAGAGAGATAATTCCAAAAGTGTATGTAATTTTTAGGGATTGTAAACTCTTTTTAGTTTTTAAATATCAGGTTCTATAATTGTCAGGAAAAGGGGGAGGCAGGGGAATTTCAACTGAGCGTTGACTCCCAATCCATAAGTCATTCCTTAAAAAAATATAATCCGTTACACATGATAAATCACTTTACATTGATTTATGATCGTTAGGTCAACTTTTTGAAAATGGGGAAAATAATGGCTTGTTTGACTCGGGTAAATATTCCACCGCACGGTCACTTGAAAATTTAATGTTATTCTCTTTAACAGGTTTGGATCCATTGGTGATTTGCATCTTTAACATGTTTCAAGCATGCATATCCATTTTTTAATACATGTGTAGAAAATCTCGTTCGTATAAAATTTGGAGTTATTAGGGTTGAACTGGTGGAATTTCCCAAAATTAGATAACAAAAGTTTTGTGTTCATTTGTGGTGTGTGAATAAATTTTATTTACATATATTTGTTTATTGCTTTAAATTCTTTCCATACATAAACTCTAAAATTTTTATTTTGTTGTGATCTATTTGCCTTTTATCTCTTATTTTTTGTTTACGAGATGGAAATGGAAAATGTACAAATATAGAGAGAGTTAATTCCAAGAAGTGTCTGTAATTTTTAGGGATTGTAAACTCTTTTTAGTTTTTATATATCAGGTTCTGCATTCGTCGGGAAAAGGGGTAGGCGGGGGATTTTTACTTGAGTGTTGAATCCCAATCCATAAGTCATTCCTTAAAAAAAATAGCCCGTTACTTATGATAAATCACTTTACCATAATCTATGATCGTTAGGTCTGTTTTTTGTAAATGAGCAAAATAATGGCTTGTTTGACTCCGTTAAATATTCCACCGCACATTCACTAGAGAATTTAATGTTATTCTCATTAAAAGGTTTGGATCCATGGGTCATTTGCAACTTTAACATGTTTCAAGTATGCATATCCATATTTTAAAACATGTGTAGAAAAATCTCTTTCTCGTAAAAGTCCGAGCTATTAGGGTTAAACTAGTGCAATTTCCAAAATTCCGATAACAAAAGTTTTGTGTTCATTTGTGGAGTGTGAATAAATTTTCTTTACTTTTGTTTGTTTATTGCTTTAAGTTCTTTCCATACATAAACAGTAAAGTTTTCATTTTGTTGTGATCTATTTGCCTTTTATCTATTTTTTTTCTTTACGACATGAAAGGAAAGTGAAAAGTCATGGTTGCATTTAAGAAAAAAGGATACATCTAAAATGGAAGTGCACAATGCACAAATGTAGAGAGAGATAATTCAAAAAACTCCAATCATCGGGAAAAAGGGGAGGTGGTGGATTTTTAACTCCGTGTTGACTCCCAATCCATAAGTCATTCCTTAGAAAAATATAGCCCGTTACACATGATAAATCACTTTACAATCATCTATGATCGTTAGCTCAGCTTTTAGAAAATGGACAAAATAATGACTTGTTTGACTTGGGTAAATATCCCACCGCACGTTCACTAGAGAATTTAATTTTATTCTTCTTTAAAAGGTTTGGATTCATAGGTGATTTTTATCATTAACATGTTTCAAGCTTGCATATCCATTTTTTAAAACATGTGTAGAAAAATCTCTGTCTTAAAAAATTCCGTGCTATTAGGGTTGAACTAGTGGAATTTCCCAAACTTGGATAACAAAAGTTTTGTGTTCATTTTTGGTGTGTGAAAATTTTCTTCGCTTATATTTGTTAATTGCTTTAAATTTGTTCCATAAATAAACTCTAAAATTTTCATTTTGTCGTGATCTATTTGCCTTTTATCTCAATTTTTTTGTTTACGAGATGAAAGGAAAGTGAAAACACAAGTTTTTATTGAAGAAAAAAGTATACATCTAAAGTGAAAATGCACGATGCACAAATGTAGAGAGAGATCCTTCCAAAATGTGTTAGTAATTTTTAGGGATTGTAAACTCTTTTTAGTTTTTACATATCTGGTTCTACAATCGTCGGGAAAAGAGGGAGGCGGGGGATCTTTAAGTGAGTGTTGACTCCCAATCCATAACTCATTCCTTACAAAAACATTGCCCGTTACCCATGATAAATCACTTTACAATCATCTATGATCATTAGGTCAGCTTTTTGTAAATGGGCAAAATAATGGCTTGTTTGTCTCGGGTAAATATCCTACCACACGTTCACTTGAGAATTTAAAGTTGTTCTCTTTAAAAGGTTTGGATCCAACCTCATTTGAATATTTAACTTCTTTCAAGCATGCATATCTATTTTTTAACAATTTTTTAGAAAAATCTCTTTCGTATAAAATTTCGAGCTATTTGGGTTGAATAAGTGGAATTACCCAAACTTGCATAACAAAATTTTGTGTTCATTTGTGTTGTGTGAATAAATTTTCTTTACTTAAATTTGTTTATTGCTTTAAATTCTTTCAATACATAAATTCTAAAATTTTCATTTTGTTGTGATCTATTTTCCTGTTATCTCTTTTTTCTTTTACGAGATGAGGGGAAAGTAAAAACTCCAGTTTTGATTTAAGAAAAAAGTATACATCTAAAATGGAAATGCACAATGCACAAATGTAAAGAGAGATAATTCCAAAAAGTTTCTGTAATTTTTAGGGAATGTAAAGTCTTTTTAGTAATTATATGTCATGTTCGGCAATCGTCGGGAAAAGGGGGAGGCAGGCGATTTTTACTTGAGTGTTGACTCCCAATCCCAAAGTCATTCCTTACAAAAATAAAGCCCGTTATGCATGATAAATCACTTTACAATCTTCTATGATTTTTAGGTCATGGTCAAAATAATGGCTTGTTTGACTCGGGTAAATATCCCACTGCACGTTCACTTGAGAATTTAATGTTATTCTTATTAAATGGTTTTGATCCATTGGTGATTTTCATCTTTAACATGTTTCAAGCATGCTTATCTCTTTTTTACAACATGTGTAGAAAAATTCTTTTCTAATAAAATTCAGTGCTATTAGGGTTGAACTAGTGGAATTTCCCAAACATGGATAACAAAAATTTTTTGTTCATTTGTGGTGTGTGAATAAATTTTCTTTACTTCGGTTTGTTTAATTCTTTACATTCTTTCCATCCATAAATTCTAAAATTTTCATTTTGTTGTGATCTATTTGCCTTTTATCTCTTTTTTTTCTTTACGATATGAAAGGAAAGTGAAAACTCAAGTTTGTATTTAAGAAAAAAGTATACATCTAAAATTGAAATGCACAATGCACAAATGTAGAGAGAGATAATTCCAAAAAGTGTCAGTAATTTTTAGGGATTGTAAACTCTTTTTAGTTTTTATATATGAGATTCAGCAATCGGCGGAAAAAGGGGGAGGCAGGGGATTTTTAACTTAGTGTTGACTCCCAATCCATAAGTCATTCCTTAGGACAATATAGCCCGTTACACATGATAAATCACTTTACAAGCATCTATGATCGTTAGGTCAGGTTTTTGAAAATGGGCAAAATAATGGCTTGTTTGACTTGGGTAAATATCCACCGCACGTTCACTTGAGAAGTTAATGTTACTCTCTTTAAAAGGTTCAGATCCATAGGTCATTTGCATCTTAAATAGGTTTGAAGCATACATATCCATTTTTTTTTAAACATTTGTAGAAAAATCTCTTTCTTATAAAATTCCGAGCTATTAGGGTTGAACTAGTGGGGTGTGAATAAATTTTCTCTACTTACATTTGTTTATTGCTTTGAATTCTTTCCATACATAGACTCTAAAATTTTCATTTTGTTGTGATCTATTTGCCTTTAATCTCGTTTTTTTGTATCCGAGGTGAAGGGAAAGTGAAAACTCAAGTTTTGATTTAAGAAAAAAGTATACATCTAAAATGGAAATGCACAATGCACAAATTTATGGAGAGTTAATTCCAAAAAGTGTGTGTAATTTTTAGGGATTGTAAACTCTTTTTAGTTTTTATATATCAGGTTCTGCAATTGTCGGGAAAAGGTGGAGGCAAGGGATTTTTAAGTGAGTGTTGTCTCGCAATCCATAAGTCAATCCTTAAAAAAATATAGCCCATTACGCAAGAAAATTTTCTTTACAATCATTTATGATCATTAGGTCAGCTTTTGTAAATGGGCAAAATAATGGCTTGTTTGACTCGGGTAAATTTCCCACCGCACGATCACTTTAAAATTTAATGTTATTATTTTTAAAAGGTTTGGATCGATAGGTCATTTGGATCTTTAACATGTTTCAAGCATGCATATCCATTTCTTAAAACATGTGTAGAAAAATCTCTTTCTTATAAAATTTTGAGTTATTAGGGTTGAACTAGTGGAATTTCCCAACCTTGGATAACATAACTTTTGTGTTCATTTGTGGTGTATGAATAAATTTTCTTTACTTACATTTTTTTATTGTTTTAAATAATTTCCATAGATAAACTCTATAATTTTCATTTTTTTAAGATCTATTTGCCTTTTATCTCTTTTTTTGTTTCCGAGATGATGGGACAGAGAAAACTCAAGTTTTGATTTAAGAAAAAAGTATGCATCTAAAATGGAAATGCACCATGCACAAATATAGAGAGAGATAATTCCTAAAAGTTTATGTAATTTTTAGGGATTGTAAACTCTTTTTAGTTTTGAAATATCAGGTTCTGTAATTGTTAGGAAAAGGGGGAGGCGGGGGATTTTTAACTGAGCATTGACTCCCATTCCATAAGTCATTCCTTACAAAAATATAACTCGTTACACATGATAAATCACTTTACATTGATTTATGATCGTTAGGCAGCTTTTTTTAAATGGGGAAAATAATGGCTTGTTTAACTCGGATAAATATTCCACTGCACGTTCATTTGAGAATTTAATGTTATTCTCTTTAACAGGTTTGGATCCGTTGGTGATTTGCATCTTTAACATGTTTCAAGCATGCATATCTATTTTTTGGTTTTGTTTCCGAGATGAAGGGAAAGTGAAAACTCTAGTTTTGATTTAAGGAAAAAGTATACATCTAAAATGGAAATGTACAATGCCCAAATTTAGAGGGAGATAATTCCAAAAAGTGACTATAATTTTTATGGATTGTAAGTTCTTTTTAGTTTTTATATATCAGGTTCTGTAATCGTCGGGAAAAGGAGGAGGCGGGGGATTTTTAACTGAGTGTTGCCTCCCAATCCTTAAGTGATTCCATAAAAAAATATAGCCCATTACAAATGATAAATCACTTTACAACTATCCATGATCGTTAGGTCTGCTTTTTGTAAATGGGCAAAATAATGGCATGTTTGACTCGGGAATATATCCCACAGCACGTTCACTTGACAAGTTAATGTTATTCTCTTTAAAAGGTTTGGATCCAAATGCCATTTGCATCTTTAACATGTTTCAAGCATGCATATCCATTTTTTAAACATATGAAGAAAAAACTCATTCATATGAAATTCCGAGCTATTAAGGTTTGGATCCATAGGACATTTGCATCATTCACATGTTTCAAACATGCATATCCATTTTTTAAAACATGTGTAAAAATATCTCTTTGGTATAAAATTTCGAGCTATTAGGGTTGATCAAGTGGAATTTCCCCAACTTGGATAACAAAATTTTTGTGTTCATTTGTGGTGTGTGAATAAATTTTCTTTACTTATATTTTTTTATGCTTCTAAATTCTTTCCATACATAAACTCTAAAATTTAAATTTTGTTGTGATCTATTTGCCTTTTATCTCATTTTTTGTTTACAAGATGAAGGCAAAGTCAAAACTCAAGCTTTGATTTTAGAAAAAAGTATATATCTAAAAAGAACATGCACAATGCAAAAATTTAAAGAGAGATAATTCCAAAAACTGTCTGTAATTTTTAGGAATTGTAAACTCTTTTCAGTTTTTATATATCAGGTTCTGCAATCGTCGAGAAAAGGGGGAGGCGGGGGATTTTTAACTGAGTGGTTACTCCCAATCCATAAGTCATTCCTTACTAATGTATAGCCCGTTACGCATGATAAATCACTTTACAATCATCTATGACCGTTTTTTTAAAACTTGTGTAGAAAAATCTCTTTCTTATAAAATTCCAAGCCCTAAGGGTTGAACAAGTGGCATTTCCCAAACTTGGATAACAAAACTTTTATGTTCGTTTGTGGTTTGTGAATAAATTTTCTTTACATACATTTGTTTATTTCTTTCAATTATTTCGATCCATAAACTCTAAAATTTTCATTTTGTTGTGATCTATTTTCCTTTTATATCTTTTTTTGTTTACGATATGAAGGGAAAGTGAAAAGTCAAGTTTTGATTTAAGAAAAAAGTATACATCTAAAATGGAAATACAAATGGCACAAATGCAGAGAGAGATTATTCAAAAAAGTGTATGTAATTTTTAGGGATTGTAAACTCTGTTTAGTTTTTATATATCTGGTTCTGCAATCGCCGGGAAAAGGGGGAGGCGGAAGATTTTTAACTGAGAGTTGACTCCCAATCCATAAGTCATTTCTTACAAAAATATTGCCCGTTACGCGTGATATATCACTTTACAATCATCGATGATCGTTAGGTCAACTTTCTGTAAATGGGCAAAATAATGGCTTGTTTGACTCGGGTAAATATCCCACCACACGTTCACTTGAGAATTTACTTTCTTTCTGTTTATAAGGTTTGGATCCATAGGTCATTTGCATCTTCAACTTGTTTCAAGCATGCTTATCCATTTTTTAAAACATGTGTAGAAAAATTTATTTCTTATAAAATTCCGAGCTATTAGGGTTGAACTAGTGGAATTTCCCAAACTTTGAAAACAAAAGTTTTGTGTTCAATTGTGGGGTGTGAATAAATTTTATTTATTGACATTTGTTTATTTCTCTAAATTCTTTCCATACACAAACTCTAAAATTTACTTTTTCATGTGATCTATTTGCTTTTTATCTCTTATTTTTTTGTTTACGAGATGAAGGGAAAGTGAAAACTAAAGTTTGTA
Source organism: Aristolochia californica (assembly GCF_029961685.1). Lineage (NCBI taxonomy): Eukaryota > Viridiplantae > Streptophyta > Magnoliopsida > Piperales > Aristolochiaceae > Aristolochia > Aristolochia californica. The sequence continues at coordinate 15,694 of NW_027181894.1, read as the reverse complement.
TATAAGAAAAAAAGTATACATCTAAAATGGAAATGCACAATGTACAAATGTAGAGAGAGATAATTCCAAAAAGTGTCAGTAACTTTTAGGGATTGTAAACTCTTTTTAGTTTTTATATATCAGGTTCTTCAATCGTCGAGAAAAGGGGGAGGTGGGGGATTTTTAATTGAGTGTTGACTCCCAATCCATTAGTCAATCCTTATAAACATATAGCCCGTTACTCATGATAAATCACTTTACAATCATCTATGATCGTTAGGTCAGCTTTTGTAAATGGGCAAAATTATGGCTTGTTTGACTCGGGTAAATATCCCACCGCACGTTCACTTGAGAATTTATTGTTATTCTCTTTAATAGGTTTGGATCCATATGTCATTTTCTTCTTTAACATATTTCAATCATGCATATTCATTTTTTAAAACATGTGTAGAAAAATCTCTTTCTTATAAAATTCTGGGCTATTAGGGTTGAACTAGTGGAATTTCCCAAACTTGAATAACAAATGTTTTCAGGTCATTTGTGGTGTGTGAATAAATTTTCTTTACTTATATTTGTTTATTGTTTTATATTCTTTCCAGACATAAACTCTAAAATTTTCATTTTGTTGTGATCTATTTGCCTTTTATCTCTTTTTTTGTTCACGAGATGAAGGGAAAGTGAAAACTCAAGTTTTGATGTAAGAAAAAAGTTTACATCTAAAAGGGAAATTCACAATGCACAAATGTAGAGAGAGATAATTCCAAGAAGTTTCTGTAATTTTTAGGGATTGTAAACTCTTTTTAGTTTTTATATATCTGGTTCTGCAATCGTCGGGAAAAGGGGGAGTCGAGAGATTTTTAACTGAGTATTCACTCCCAATCATTTGCATCTTTAACATCTTTCAAGCATGTATATCCATTTTTTAAAACATGTGTAGAAAAACCTCTTTCTTATAAAATTCCAGCCTATTAGGGTTGAACTATTGGAATTTCCCAAACTTGGATAAAATAAATTTTGTTATCATTTGTGGTGTGTGAATAAATTTTCTTTACTTAAATTTGTTTATTGCTAAAGATTATTTCCATACATCAGCTCTAAAATTTTCATTTTGTTGAGATCTATTTTCCTTTTATCTCTTTTTGGTTTTGTTTCCGAGATGAAGGGAAAGTGAAAACTCTAGTTTTGATTTAAGGAAAAAGTATACATCTAAAATGGAAATGTACAATGCCCAAATTTAGAGGGAGATAATTCCAAAAAGTGACTATAATTTTTATGGATTGTAAGTTCTTTTTAGTTTTTATATATCAGGTTCTACAATCCTCAAGAAAAGGAGGAGGCGGGGGATTTTTAACTGAGTGTTGCCTCCCAATCCTTAAGTGATTCCATAAAAAAATATAGCCCATTACACATGATAAATCACTTTACAACCATCCATGATCGTTAGGTCCGCTTTTTGTAAATGGGCAAAATAATGGCATGTTTGACTCGAGAAAATATCCCACCGCACGTTCACTTGACAAGTTAATGTTATTCTCTTTAAAAGGTTTGGATCCAAATGCCATTTGCATCTTTAACATGTTTCAAGCATGCATATCCATTTTTTAAAACATATGAAGAAAAAACTCTTTCATTTTAAATTCTGAGCTATTAAGGTTGAACTAGTAGAATTTCCCAAACTTGAATAACAAAACTTTTGTGTTCGTTTGTGGTGTGTGAATAAATTTTCTTTACTAACATTTATTTATTGCTTTAAATTCCTTCCATGCATAAACTCTAAAATTTTCATTTTTTTGTGTTCTATTTGCTTTTGATCACTTTTTTTTTAATTCCTAGATGAAGGGAAAGGGAAAACTCATGCTCTGATTTAAGAAAAAAACTGTACATCTAAAATGGAAATGCACAATGCACAAATGTAGAGAGAGATAATTCCAAAAAGTGTTTGTAACTTTTAGGGATTTTAAACTCTTTTTAGTTTTTATATATCTGGTCTTGCAATCTTCGGGAAAAGGTGTAGGCGGGGGATTTTTGACTGAGTGTTGACTCCCAATCCATAAGTCATTCCATACAAAAATATAGCCCCATACGCATGAAAAATCACTTGACAATAATCTAAGATCGTTAGGTCAGCTTTTTGTAAGTGGGCAAAATAATGGCTTGTTTGACTCGGGAAAATATCCCACCGCACGTTCACTTGAGAAGTTAATGTTATTCTCTTTAAAAGGTTTGGACCCATAGGTCATTTGCATCTTTAACATGTTTCAAACATGCATATCTATTTTTTAAAACATGTGTAGAAAAATCTCTTTCTTATAAAATTCCGAGCTATTAGGGTTGAACTAGTGGAATTTCCCAAACTTGGATAACAAAAGTTTTTTGTTCATTTGTGGTGTGTGAATAAATTTTCTATACTTAAATTTGTTTATTGCTTTAAATTCTTTCCATACATAAACTCTAAAATTTTCATTTTGTTGTGATCTATTTGGCTTTTATCTCTTTTTTTTTTTTTTGTTTACGAGATATAGGGAAAGTAAAAACTCAAGTTTTGATTTAAGAAAAACGTACACATCTAAAATGGAAATGGACAATGCACAAATGTAGGGAGAGATAATTCCCAAAAGTGTCTGTAATTTTTAGGGATTGTAAATTCTTTTTAGTTTATATATTTCAAGTTCTGCAATCGTCGGGAAAAGGGGGAGGCAAGGGATTTTTACTTGAGTGTGGACTCCCAATCCATAAGTCATTCCTTAAAAAAATATAGCCCGTTGCACATGATAAATCACTTTAGGTCAGCTTTTTGTAGATGGACAAAATAATGGCTTGTTTGACTCAGGTAAATATCTCACCGTACGATCACTTTAGAATTTAATGTTATTATTTTTAAAAGGTTTGGATCGATAGGTCATTTGGAACTTTAACATGTTTCAAGCATGCATATCCATTCTAAAAACATGTGTAGAAAATTCTCTTTCTTATAAAATTCCGAGCTATTTGGGTTGAACTAGTGGAATTTGCCAAACTCTGACAACAAAACTTTTTTGTTCGTTTGTGGTGTGTTAATAAATGTTCTTTACTTACATTTGTTTATTTCTTTAAATTCTAACCATAAATAAACTCAAAATTTTTTAGTTTGTTTTGATCTATTTGCCTTTTATCTCTATTTTTGTGTACAAGATGAAGGGAAAGTGAAAACTCAAGTCTTGATTGAAGAAAAAAATATACATCTAAAATGGAATTACACAATGCACAAATGTAGAGAGAGAAAATTCCAAAAAGTGTTTGTAATTTTTAGAGATTGTAAACTTTTTAGTTTTTATATATCAGGTTCTGCAATCTTCCGGAAAAGGGGGAGGCAAGGGATTTTTAAGTGAGTGTTGACTCGCAATCCATAAGGCAATCCTTACAAAAATATAGCCCGTTAAGCATGAAAATTTTATTTACAATCATTTATGATCGTTAGGTTAGCTTTTGTAAATGGACAAAATAATGGCTTGTTTGACTCGGGTAAATTTCCCACCGTACGATCACTTTAGAATTTAATGTTATTATTTATAAAAGGTTTGCATCGACAGGTCATTTGGATCCTTAACATGTTTCAAGCATGCATATCCATTTCTTAAAACATGTGTACAAAAATCTCCTTCTTATAAAATTCCGAGTTATTGGGTTTGAACTAGTGGAATTTCCCAACCTTGGATAATATAACTTTTGTGTTCATTTGTGGTGTATGAATAAATTTTATTTACTTACATTTGTTTATGGCTTTAAATTATTTCCATACATAAACTCTAAAATTTTCAATTTGTTGTGATCTATTTGCCTTTTATCTCTTTTTTTGTTTCCAAGATGATGGGACAGTGAAAACTCAAGTTTTTGATTTAAGAAAAAAGTATACATCTAAAATGGAAATGCACCATGCACAAATGTAGAGAGAGATAATTCCAAAAAGTGTATGTAATTTTTAGGGATTTTAAACTCTTTATAGTTTTTAAACATCAGGTTCTATAATTGTCAGGAAAAGGAGGAGGCGGGGGATTTTTAACTGAGTGTTGACTCCCAATCCATAAGTCATTTCTTAAAAAAATATAACCCGTTACACAAGATAAATCACTTTACATTGATTTATGATCGTTAGGTCAACTTTTTGAAAATGGGGAAAATAATGGCTTGTTTGACTCGGGTAAATATCCCACCGCACGTTCACTTGAGAATTTAATGTTATTCTCATTAAATGGTTTTGATCCATTGGTGATTTTCATCTTTAACATGTTTCAAGCATGGTTATCTCTTTTTTAAAACATGTGTAGAAAAATTCTTTTCTAATAAAATTCCGTGCTGGGGTTGAACTAGTGGAATTTCCCAAACATGGATAACAAAATTTTTGTGTTCATTTGTGGTGTGTGAATAAATTTTATTTACTTCGGTTTGTTTATTTCTTTAAATTCTTTCCATACATAAATTCTAAAATTATCATTTTGTTGTGATCTATTTGCCATTTATCTCTTTTTTTTCTTTACGATATGAAAGGAAAGTGATAACTCAAGTTTGTATTTAAGAAAAAAGTATACATCTAAAATTGAAATGTACAATGCACAAATGTAGAGAGATAATTCCAAAAAATGTCAGTAATTGTTAGGGATTGTAAACTCTTTTTAGTTTTTATATATGAGATTCAGCAATCGGCAGAAAAAGGGGGAGGCAAGGGATTTTTAAGTGAGTGTTGTCTCGCAATCCATAAGTCAATCCTTAAAAAAATATAGCCCATTACGCAAGAAAATTTTCTTTACAATCATTTATGATCGTTAGGTCAGCTTTTCTAAATGGGCAAAATAATCGCTTGTTTGACTCGGGTGAATTTCCCACCGCACGATCACTTTAAAATTTAATGTTATTATTTTTAAAAGGTTTGTATCGATAGGTTATTTGGATCTTTAACATGTTTCAAGCATGCATATCCATTTCTTAAAACATGTGTAGAAAAATCTCTTTCTTATAAAATTTCAAGTTATTAGGGTTGAACTAGTGGAATTTCCCAACCTTGGATAACATAACTTTTGTGTTCATTTGTGGTGTATGAATAAATTTTCTTTACTTACATTTGTTTATTGCTTTAAATAATTTCCATATATAAACTCTAAAATTTTCATTTTGTTAAGATCTATTTGCCTTTATCTCTTTTTTTGTTTCCAAGATGATGGGACAGTGAAAACTCAAGTTTTGATTTAAGAAAAAAGTATACATCTAAAATGGAAATGCACCATGCACAAATATAGAGAGAGATAATTCCTAAAAGTGTATATAATTTTTAGGGATTGTAAACTCTTTTTAGTTTTTAAATATCAGGTTCTGTAATTTTCAGGAAAAGGGGGAGGCGGGGGATTTTTAACTGAGCGTTGACTCCCATTCCATAAGTCATTCCTTACAAAAATATAACCCGTTACTCATGATAAATCACTTTACATTGATTTATGATCGTTATGCAGCTTTTTTTAAATGGAGAAAATAATGTCTTGTTTGACTCGGATAAATATTCCACCGCACGTTTACTTGAGAATTTAATGTTATTCTCTTTAATAGGTTTGGATCCGTTGGTGATTTGCATCTTTAACATGTTTCAAGCATGCATATCCATTTTTTAAAACTTGTGTAGAAAAATCTTGTTCATATAAAATTTTGAGCTATTAGGGTTGAACTAGTGGAATTTCCCAAACTTGGATAACAAAAGTTGTGTTCATTTGTGGTGTGTGAATAAATTTTATTTACATATATTTTTTTATTGCTTTAAATTCTTTCCAAACATAAACTCTAAAATTTTCATTTTGTTGTGTTCTATTTGCCTTTTATCTTTTTTTTTTTTTTTATGAGATGGAAGGAAAGTGAAAACTCAAGTTTGTATTGATGAAAAAAGTATACATTTGAAATGGAAATGCACAATGCACAAATGTAGAGAGAGATAATTCCAAAAAGTGTCAGTAATTTTTAGAGATTGTAAACTCCTTTTTGTTTTTATATATCAGGTTCTGCAACCGTCGGGAAAAGGGGGAGGCAGGGAATTTTAACTGAGTATTGACTCCCAATACTTAAATCATTTGTTACAAAAATATAGCCCGTTACACATAATAAATCACTTTACAATCATCTATGATTGTTAGGTCAGCTTTTTGTAGATGGGCAAAATAATGGCTTGCTTGACTCGGGTATATATCCCATCGCAGGTTTACTTGAGAATTTAATATTATTCTCTTTAAATGGTCTGGATCCATAGGTGATTTGCATCTTTAACATGTTTCAAGCTTTCATAACCATTTTTTAAAACATCTGTAGAAAAATCTATTTCTTATAAAATTCTGAGGTATTACGGTTAAACTAGTGGAATTTCCCAAACTCTGTTAACAAAAATTTTGTGTTCATTTGTGGTGTGTGAATAAATTTTCTTTACTTATGTTTGTTTATTTCTTTAAGTTCTTTCCATACATAAACACTAAAGTTTTCACTTTGTTGTGATCTATTTGCCTTTTATCTCTTTTTTTTCTTTATGAGATGAAAGGAAAGTGAAAACTCAAGTTTATATTTAAGGAAAAAGGATACATCTAAAATGGAATTTCACGATGCACAAATGTAGAGAGAGATAATTCCATAAAGTGTCAGTAATTTTTAGGGATTGTAAACTCCAATCGTTGGGAAAAGGGGGAGGCGGGGGATTTTTAACTCAGTGTTGACTCCCAATCCATAAGTCATTCCTTAGAAAAATATAGCCTGTTACACATGATAAATCACTTTACAATCATCTATGATCGTTAGGTTAGCTTTTTGAAAATGGGCAAAATAATGGTTTGTTTGACTTGGGTAAATATCCCACCGCACGTTCACTAGAGAATTTAATTTTATTCTCTTTAAAAGGTTTGGATTCGTAGGTGATTTGCATCATTAACATGTTTCAAGCATGCATATCCATTTTTTAAAACAATGTGTAGAAAAATCTCTTGCTTATAAAATTCCGAGCTTTTTGGGTTGAACTAGTGGAATTTGCCAAACTTGGACAAAAAAACGTTTTTGTTCTTTACTTACATTTGTTTATTGCTTTAAATTATTTCCATACATAAACTCTAAAATTTTCATTTTGTTGTGATCTATTTCCTTTTATCTCTTTTTTTTTTGTATCCGAGATGATGGGAAAGGGAAAACTAAAGTTTTGATTTAAGAAAAAAGTATATATCTAAAATGGAAATGCACAATACAAAAATTTAGAGAGAGATAATTCCAAAAAGTGTCAGTAATTTTTAGGGATTGTAAACTCTTTTTAGTTTTTATATATCAGGTTCTGCAATTGTTGGGAAAAGGGGGACGTGGGGGATTTTTAACTGAGTGTTGACTTCAAATCCATAAGTCATTCCTTAAAAAAATATAGCCCATTACACATGATAAATCATTTTACAATGACCTATGATCGTTAGGTCAATTTTTTGTAAATGGGCAAAATATGGCTGGTTTGACTCGGGTAAAAATCTCCCCGCACGTTCACTTGAGAATTTAATGTTATTCTCTTTAAGAGGTTTGGATTCATAGGTGATTTTTATCAATAACATGTTTCAAGCATGCATATCCATTTTTTAAAACATGTGTAGAAAAATCTCTTTCTTATAAAATTCCGTGCTATTAGGGTTGAACTAGTGGAATTTCCCAAACTTGGATAACAAAAGTTGTGTTCATTTTTGGTGTCTGAAAATTTTCTTTGCTTACATTTGTTTATTGCTTTAAATTCATTCCATACATAAACTCTAAAATTTTCATTTTGTCATGATCTATTTGCCTTTTATCTCTTTTTTTTGTTTACGAGAAGAAAGGAAAGTGAAAACGCAAGTTTTTATGTAAGAAAAAAGTATTCATCTAAAATGGAAATGCACGATTCACAAATGTAGAGAGAGATCCTTCCAAAATTTGTTAGTAATTTTTAGGGATTGTAAACTCTTTTTAGTTTTTACACATCAGGTTCTACAATCATCGGGAAAAGACGGAGGCGAGGGATTTTTAACTAAGTGTTGACTCCCAATCCATAAGTCATTCCTTAAAAAAAAATTGCCCATTACACATGATAAATCACTTTACAATCACGTATGATCATTAGGTCAGCTTTTTGTAAATGGTTAAAATAATGGTTTGTTTGTCTTGGGTAAATATCCCACCGCACGTTCACTTGAGAATTTAAAGTTGTTCTCCTTAAAAGGTTTGGATCCAACCTCATTTGAATATTTAACTTGTTTCAATCATGCATATCTATTTGTTAACACATTTGTAAAAAAATCTCTTTCTTAAAAAAATTCTAGCTATTTGGGTTGAACAAGTGGAATTACCCAAACTTGCATAACAAAACTTTTGTATTCATTTGTGTTGTGTGAATAAATTTTCTTTACTTAAATTTGTTTATTACTTTAAATTCTTTCCATACATAAATCCTAAAATTTTCATTTTGTGTGATCTATTTTCCTGTTATCTCTTTTTTATTTTATGAGTTGAAGGGAAAGTAAAAACTAAGGTTTGATTTAAGAAAAATGTACACATCTAAAATGGAAATGCACAATGCACAAATGTAGAGAGAGAAAATTCCAAAAAGTTTCTGTAATTTTTAGGGATTGTAAACTCTTTTTAGTAATTATATGTCAAGTTCGGCAATCGTCGGGAAAAGGGGGAGGCAGGGGATTTTTACTTGAGTGTTGACTCCCAATCCCTAAGTCATTCCTTACAAAAATATAACCCATTATGCATGATAAATCACATTATAATCTTCTATGATTTTTAAGTCATGGGCAAAATAATGGCTTGTTTGACTCGGGTAAATATCCCTCCGCACGTTCACATGAGAATTTAATGTTATTCTCATTAAATGGTTTTGAACCATTGGTGATTTTCATCTTTGACATGTTTTAAGCATGCACATCCATTTTTTAAAACATGTATAGAAAAATTTGTTTCTTATAAAATTCCGTGCTATTAGGGTTCAACTAGTGGAATTTCCCAAACATGGATAACAAAAGTTTTGTGTTCATTTGTGGTGTGTGAATAAATTTTCTTTACTTAGGTTTTTTTATTCCTTTAAATTCTTTCCATACTTAAATTCTAAAATTTTCATTTTGTTGTGATCTATTTGCCTTTTATCACTTTTTTTTCTTTACGAGATGAAAGGAAAGTGAAAACTCAAGTTTGTATTAAAGAAAAAAGTATACATCTAAAATTGAAATGCACAATGCACAAGTGTAGAGAGAGATAATTCCAAAAAGTGTCAGTAATTTTTAGGGATTGTAAACTCTTTTTAGTTTTTATGTATAAGATTCAGCAATCGCCAAAAAAAGGGGGAGGCGGGGGATTTTTAACTCAGTGTTGACTCCCAATCCAAAAGTCATTCCTTAGAAAAATATAGCCCGTTACACAGGATAAATCACTTTACAATCATCTATGATCGTTAGGTCAGCTTTTTGAAAATGGGCAAAATAATGGCTTGTTTGACTTGGGTAAATATCTTCACTTGAGAAGTTAATATTATTCTCTTTAAAAGGTTCGGATTCATAGGTCATTTGCATCTTTAACAGGTTTCAAGCATGCATATCCATTTTTTAAAACATTTGTAGAAAAATCACTTTCTTATAAAATTCCAAGCTATTACGGTTGAACTAGTGGAATTTCCCAAACTTGGATAACATAACTTTTGTGTTCATTTGTGGGGTGTGAATAAATTTTCTCTACTTACATTTGTTTATTGCTTTAAATTTATTCCATGCATAGACTCTAAAATTTTCATTTTTTGTGATCTATTTGCCTTTAATCTCTTCTTTTTTTTTTGTATCCGAGCTAAGGGAAAGTGAAAACTCTAGTTTTGATTTAATAAAAAAGTATACGTCTAAAATGAAAATGCACAATGCACAAATTTAGAGAGAGATAATTCCAAAAAGTGTCTTTAAATTTTAGGGATTGTAAACTCTGTTTAGTTTTTATATATCAGGTTCTGCAATTGTTGGGAAAAGGGGGAGGTGGGTGATTTTAAACTGAGTGTTGAGTCCACATCCATAAGTCATTCCTTACAAAAATATAGCCCGTTACACTTGATAAATCACTTTACAATGATCTATGATCTTAAGGTCAGCCTTTTGGAAAAGGGTTAAATAATGGCTTGTTTGACTCGGGTAAATATCCCACCGCACGTTCACTTGAGAATTTAATGTTATTCTCTTTAAAAGGTTTGGATCCATAGGTGATTTTCATCATTAACATGTTTCAAGCATGCATATCCATTTTTTAAAACAAGTGTAGAAAAATCTCTTTCTTATAAAATTCCGTGCTATTGGGGTTGAACAAGTGGAATTTACTAGGATAATAGAAGTTTGTGTTCCTTTGTGGTGTGTGAATAAATTTTCTTTGCTTATATTTTTTTATTTCTTTAAATTCGTTCCATACATAAACTCTAAATTTTTCATTTTGGTGTGATCTATTTGCCTTTTTTTTATCTTTTTTTTGTTTACGAGATGAAAGGAAAGTGAAAACTCAGGTTTTTATTTAAGAAAAGAGTATATATCTAAAATGGATATGCACAATGCACAAATTTAGAGAGAGATAATTCCAAAAAGTGTTAGTAATTTTTAGGGGATTGTAAGTACTTTTTAGTTTTTACATATCAGGTTCTGCAATCGTCGGGAAAAGGGGGAGGCGGGGGATTTTTAACTAAGTGTTGACTTCCATAAGTCATTCGTTACAAAAATATAGCCCGTTACATATGATAAATCACTTTAAAATCATCTATGATCGTTAGGTCAACTTTTTGTTAATGGGAAAAATAATGGCTTGTTTGATTCTGTTAAATATTCCTCCGCACGTTCACTTGAGAATTTAATGTTGTTCTCTTGAAAAGGTTTGGATCCAAGGTCATTTGAATCTTTAACATGTCTCAAGCATGCATATCCATTTTTTAACACATGTGTAGAAAAATATCTTTCTTATAAAATTCCGCGCTATTTGGGTTGAACAAGTGGAATTACCCAAACTTGCATAGCAAAACTTTTCTGTTCATTTGTGTTGTGTGAATAAATTTTCTTTACTTAAATTTGTTTATTGCTTTAAATTCTTTCCATACAAAAACTCTAAATTTTCATTTTGTTGTGATCTTATTTCCTTTTATCTCTTTTTTCTTTTGTGAGATGAAGGGAAAGTGAAAACACAAGTTTTGATTTAAGCAAAAAGTAGACGTATAAAATGGAAATGCACAATACACAAATGTAGAGAGAGATATTTCAAAAAAGTTTCTATAATTTTTAGGGAATGTTAACTCTTTTTAGTAATTATATGTCAGGTTCTGCAATCATCGGGAAAAGGGGAAGGCAGGGGATTTTTACTTGAGTGTTGACTCCCAATCCCTAAGTCATTCCTTATAAAAATATAGCCCGTTACGGATGATAAATCACTTTACAATCATCTATGATCGTTAGGTCAGCTTTTTGTAAATGGGCAAACTAATGGCTTGTTTGACTCGGGTAAATATCCCACCGCACGTTCACTTGAGAATTTAATGTTGTTCTCTTTAAATGGTTTGTATCCATAGGTAATTTTCATCTTTAACATGTTTCAAGCATGCATATCCATTTTTTAAAACTTGTGTAGAAAAATATGTTTCTCATAAAATTCTGTGCTATTAGGGTTCAAATAGTGGAATTTCCCAAACTTGGATAACAAAAGTTATGTGTTCATTTGTGGTGTGTAAATAAATTTTCTTTACTTAAATTTTTTTATTGCTTTAAATTATTTCCATACATAAACTCTAAATTTTCATTTTGTTGTGATCTATTTTCTTTTTATCTCTTTTTTATTTTACGAGATGAAGGGAAAGTAAAAACTCAAGTTTTGATTTAAGAAAAAAGAATACATCTAAAATGGAAATGCACAATGCACAAATGTAGAGAGAGAAAATTCCAAAAAGTTTCTGTAATTTTTAGAGATTGTCAACTCTTTTTAATAATTATATATCAGGTTCTGGAATCGTCAGGAATAGGGGGAGGAAGGGGATTTTTATTTGAGTGTTGACTCCCAATCCCTAAGTCATTCCTTACAAAAATATAGCCCGATACACATGATAAATTACTTTACAATCATCTATGATCGTTAGGTCAGCTTTTTGTAAATTTTCAAAATAATGGCTTGTTTGACTCGAGTAAATATCCCACCGCATGTTCACTTGAGAATTTAATGTGATTCTCTTTAAAAGGTTTGGATCCATAGGGCATTTCCATCTTTAACATGTTTCAAGCATGCATATCCATTTTTTAAAACATGTGTAGAAAAATCTTTTCTTATAAAATTCCCGAGCAATTAGGGTTGAACTAGTCAAATTTCCGAAACTTGGATAAGATAACTTTTGTGTTCATTTGTGGTGTATGAATAAATTTTCTTTACTTACATTTGTTTATTTCTTGAAATTCTTCCAATACGTTGACTCTAAAATTTTCATTTTGTTATGATCTATTTGCCTTTTTTCTCTTTTTTTTTTCCGAGATGAAGGGAAAGTGAAAACTCAAGTTTTGATTTAAGAAAAAAGTATACATCTAAAATGAAAATGCATAATGCACAAATTTAGAGAGAGATAATTAAAAAAAGTGTCCGTAATTTTTAGGGATTGTAAACTCTGTTTAGTTTTTATATATCTGGCTATGCAATTGTCGGGAAAAGGGGGAGGTGGGGGATTTTAAACTGAGTGTTGACTTCAAATCCATAAGTCATTCCTTAAAAAAATATAGCCCATTACACATGGTAATTCACTTTACAATCATCTATGATCGTTAGGTCAACTTTTTGTAAATGGCCAAAATAATGGCTTGTTTGACTCGGGTAAATATCCCACTGCACGTTCACTTGAGAATTTAATGTTATTCTCTTTAAAAGGTTTGGATCCAAAGGTGATTTGCATCTTTAATATGTTTCAAGCTTGCAAATCCCTTTTTTAAAACATGTGTAGAAAAATCTTTCTTACAAAATTCCGAGCAATTAGGGTTGAACTAGTGGAATTTCCCAAAGTTGGAACACAAAAGTTTTGTGTTCATTTGTGGTGTGTGAATAAATTTTATTTACTCACATTTGTTTATTTCTAGAAATTATTCCATACATTGAGACTCTAAAATTTTCATTTTGTTGTGATCTATTTGCCTTTGATCTCTTTTTTTTGTTTCAAAGATGAAGGGAAAGTGAAAACTCAAGTTTTGATTTCAGAAAAAAGTATACCTCTAAAATGAAAATGCAAAATGCACAAATTTAGAGAGAGAAAATTCCAAAAAGATTCAGTAATTTTTACGGATTGTAAACTGTTTTTAGTTTTTATATATCAGGTTCTGCAATTGTCGGGAAAAGGGGATGGTGGGGGATTTTAAACTGAGTGTTGACTCCAAATCCATAAGTCATTCCATACAAAAATATAGCCCGTTACACATGATAAATCACTTTACAATCATCTATGATCGTTAGGTCAGATTTTTGTAAATGGGCAAAATAATGGCTTTTTTGACTCCGGTAGATATCCCACCGCACGTTCACTTGAGAATTTAATGTTATTCTCTTTAAAAGGTTTGGATCTATAAGTCATTTGCATCTTTATCATGTTTCAAGCATGCATATCCATTTTTTAAGACATGTGTGGAAACATCTCTTTCTTATAAAATTCCGAGCTATTAGGGTTGAACTAGTGCAATTTCCCAAACTTGGAGAACAAAAGTTTTGTGTTCATTTGTGGTGTGTGAATATATTTTTTTCACTTAAATTTGTTTATTGCTTTAAATTTGTTCCATACAAAAACTCTAAAATTTTCGTTTTGTTTAATCTATTCGCCTTTTATCTTTTTTTTTTGTTTACGAGACGAAAGGAAAGTTAAAACTCAAGTTTTTTTTTTAAGAAAAAAAGTATACATCAAAAAATGAAATGCACAATGCACAAAAGTAGAGAGAGATAATTTCAAAAAGTGACAGTAATTTTTCGGGATTGTAAACACTTTTTAGTTCATATATATCGAGTTCTGCAAACATCGGGAAAAGGGGGAGGCGGGGGATTTTTAACTAGGTGCTGACTCCCAATCCATAAGTCATTTCTTACAAAAATATAGCTCGTTACACATGATAAATCACTTTACAATAATCTATGATCGTTAGGTCTGCTTTTTATAAGTATTGGATCCAAGGTCATTTGAATCTTTAACATGTTTCAAGCATGCATATCCATTTTTTAAAACGTGTGTAGAAAAATCTCTTTCTTATAAAATTCCGAGCTATTAAGGTTGAACAAGTGGAAATAACAAAACTTGAATAACAAAACTTTTGTGTTCAATTGTATTGTGTGAGTAAATTTTCTTTACTTACATTTGTTTATTGCTTCAAATTCTTTCCATACATAAGCTCTAAATTTTCATTTTGTTGTAATCTATTTTCCTTTCATCTCTTTTTTTCTTTTACGAGATGAAGGGAAAAACTCAAGTTTTCATGTAAGAAAAAAAGTATACATATAAAATGAAAATGCACAATGCAAAAATTTTGAGAGTGATAATTCCACAAAGTTTCTGTAATTTTTAGGGATTGTAAACTCTTTTTAGGTTTTATATATCACGTTCTACAATCGTCGGGAAAAGGGGGAGGCGGGGAATTTTTAACTGAGTTTTGATTCCCAATGCATAAGTCATCCCTCACAAAAATATAGCCCGTTACGCATGATAAATCACTTTGCAATCATCTATGATCATTAGGTCAGCTTTTTGTAAATGGGCAACATAATGGCTTGTTAGACTCGAGTAAATATCCCACCGCACGTTCACTTGAGAAGTTAAATGTTATTCTCTTTAAAAGGTTTGGATCCATAGGTCTTTTGCATGTTTAACATGTTTCAAGCATTCATATCCATTTTTTAAAACTAGTGTAGAAAAATTTCTTTCTTATAAAATTTCGATCTATTAGGGTTGAACTAGTGGAATTACCAAAGCATGGATTACAAAAAATTTGTGGTCATTTGTGATGTGTAAATAAATTTTCTTTTCGTACATTTGTTTATTGCTTTAAATTCTTTGATACATAAACTCTAACATTTTCATTTTGTTGTGATTTATTTGCTTGTTATCTCTATTTTTTTTTGCGAGATGAAGGGAAAGTGAAAACTCAAGTTTTGATTTAAGTAAAAGTATACATATAAAATGAAAGTTCAAATTGAACAAATGTAGAGAGTGATAATCCTAAAATGTGTTTTTAATTTTTAGAGAATGTAAACTCTTTTTAGTTTTTACATATCAAGTTCTGCAATCGTCGAGAAAAGGGGGAGGCAGGGGATTTTTAACTTAGTGTTGACTCCCAATCCATAAGTCATTCCTTAAAAAAATATTGCACATTACGCATTGTAAATCACTTTACAATCTTATATGATTGTTAGGTCAGCTTTTTGTAAATAGGCAAAATAATGGCTTGTTTGACTCGGGTAAATATCCCACCACGCGTTCACACGAGAATTTAATGTTATTCTCTTTAAAAGGTTTGGATCCATAGGTCATTTGAATCTTTAACATGTTTCAAGCATGAATATCAATTTTTTAAAACATGTGTAGTAAAATCACTTTCTTATCAAATTCCGAGTTATTGGGGTTGAACTAGTTGAATTTCCCAAACTTGGATAACAAAAGTTTTTTTGTTCATTAGTGGTGAGTGAATAAATTTTATTT
>NW_027181893.1:702500-705000 GCF_029961685.1 Aristolochia californica | reverse complement strand
TAGGCATTTTGCAGGCCAGCACCGGCGGATGCACGGGTCAAGCGGGACGGGACGAGCGCAGGGCTTGCTTTTGGCGGCACACGAAAACACGAACCCGAAAAAGGCGAAAAAGGGACATACACACTGGCGACACGCACGCCCGTTTCGCCTGCCACCCGTGCACACTCGCCTGGGCTGCTGGTCACGTGCGTCGCTCACAGGCATTTTGCAGGCCAGCACCGGCGGATGCACGGGTCAAGCGGGACGGGACGAGCGCAGGGCTTGCTTTTGGCGGCACACGAAAACACGAACCCGAAAAAGGCGAAAAAGGGACACACGGACAGGCGACACGAAAAAAAAGGGGTCGCCCTACCTAGGTGGGCGCAAAAACCCCGTCGGCCAGGAGGTTTCGCCAAAGTGTCTGTACTGTCACACAGGGTCAATAGCACGGGCATGGCCGGCCGCCGCACGTGCAGCGGCTTACGGACGCACGGTTCGGCGGCACAGGTGCCTGGCGGCTTTAGCACCTTGGGGTGGACAGGCCTGGCGGCAAGGGGGGCTAGGCACCTTGCTGCCAGCCGGCAATGGTGCACGGGGCGGGGCGCCACACAAACACGAAAGAGGGACAAGAGCGGGGCGATGGTCCACAGAGACGAGCCATGCACGGGGCCCGTGATCGCCGACACGCGCGAACGCGGACGCGGACAAGGACAAGGACGCGACGCGCGGCGCGCGTGCGAGGTCAAGAGGGGCGCGCGCACGAAAACGCGAAAAAAGGGGCTAGCGGCCGAGAAACGCGAAAAAAACCGGGTCACCTACCTAGCCGAACGCCTAAAATCGCTTCGGGCAGGAGGTTTCGCCAAAGTGTCTGTACTGTCACACGGTCCGTACGGGCGCAACCCCATCGCGCGCCAGCACCCCTTCCTGGGGGCGCCCGCCCGCCAGGCGCCTGGCGCCCCACGCGCGCGCGCCCGGCGCCTGGCGCCTTGCCCCCCACGCGCGCCCGGCGCCTGGCGCCTGGCGCCTCGCCCCCCACGCGCGCGCCCGGCGCCTGGCGCCTTGCCCCCCACGCGCGCCCGGCGCCTGGCGCCTGGCGCCTCGCCCCCCACGCGCGCGCGCGCGTGGCGCCTTGCGCCTGGCGCCTTGCCTCCGCGCGTGCCTGGCGCCTGGCGCCTTGCCCCCCACGCGCCTGGGCGCCTCTTTTCCGCCTGGGCGCCCTGGCACCTTTCCGCTTGGGCGCCTGTTTTCCGCCTTGGCGCCCTGGCGCCTTTTCGCGTGGGCGCCTCTTTTCCGCCTGGGCGCCATGGCGCCTTTCGGCCTGGGCGACTCTTTTTCGCCTGGGCACCTCTTTTCCGCCTGGCCAGGGCGCCTCTTTTCCGCCTGGGCGCCATGGCGCCTTTCTGCCTGGGCGCCTCTTTTTCGCCTGGGCGCCTCTTTTCTGCCTGGGCGCCCTGGCGCCTTTTCGCCTGGGCGCCTCTTTCCCACCTGGGCGCCCTGGCGCCTCTTCGCCTGGGCGCCCTGGCGCCTTTTCGCCTGGGCGCCTCTTTTGGCGCCTGGGCGCCTACGCCAGGGCGCCTCTTTTCCGCCTGGGCGCCTCTTTTTCGCCTGGGCGCCTCTTTTCCGCCTGGGTGCCCTGGCGCCATTCCGCCTGGGCGCCTCTTTTCCGCCTGGGCGCCCTGGCGCCTTTTCGCCTGGGTGCCTCTTTTGGCGCCTGGGCGCCTACGCCAGGGCGCCTCTTTTCCGCCAGGGCGCCTCTTTTTCGCCTGGGCGCCTCTTTTCCGCCTGGGCGCCCTGGCGCCTTTTCGCCTGGCGCCTTTTCGCCTGGCGCCTCTTTTGGCGCCTGGGCGCCTACGCCAGGGCGCCTCTTTTCCGCCTGGGCGCCTCTTTTCCGCCTGGGTGCCCTGGCGCCATTCCGCCTGGGCGCCTCTTTTCCGCCTGGGCGCCCTGGCGCCTTTTCGCCTGGGTGCCTCTTTTGGCGCATGGGCGCCTACGCCAGGGCGCCTCTTTTCCGCCTGGGCGCCCTGGCGCCTTTCCGCCTGGGCGCCTCTTTTTCGCCTGGGCGCCTCTTTTCCGCCTGGGCGCCCTGGCGCCATTCCGCCTGGGCGCCTCTTTTCCGCCTGGGCGCCCTGGCGCCTTTTCGCCTGGCGCCTCTTTTGGCGCCTGGGCGCCTACGCCAGGGCGCCTCTTTTCCGCCTGGGCGCCTCTTTTTCGCCTGGGCGCCTCTTTTCCGCCTGGGCGCCCTGGCGCCATTCCGCCTGGGCGCCTCTTTTCCGCCTGGGCGCCCTGGCGCCTTTTCGCCTGGCGCCTCTTTTGGCGCCTGGGCGCCTACGCTAGGGCGCCTCTTTTCCGCCTGGGCGCCCTGGCGCCTTTCCGCCTGGGCGCCTCTTTTTCGCCTGGGCGCCTCTTTTTCGCCTGGGCGCCTCGTTTCCGCCTGGGCGCCTCTTTTCCGCCTGGGCGCCCTGGCGCCTTTTCGCCTGGGCGCCTCTTTTCCGCCTGGGCGCGTCTTTTCCGCCTGGGCGCC
>NW_027181893.1:685000-687500 GCF_029961685.1 Aristolochia californica | reverse complement strand
TGGTTGTAAGGATTCTGACTTATTCCTCTGACAGATCTGGCACGCTGCAACATACTCCACAATGACCCGCTTCATACCGCTCCAATAAAATTCCCGACTGAGGCGGAAGTATGTTTTCTGCTGGCCCTCATGTGTACTATCATGAAAGGAGGCAATAATGGCAGGAATGAGTACCGACGAAGGATGAAGATATATGCGTCCTTTATACAGAATGAGACCGTCCTGTAGTGTCCAGTTCTTGTCCTTGGAATGGTTTGCGATTTGAGCTTGTAACTCAAGGAGATCTGGATGATGGCTAGTATCCTGACGGATTGTGTCCAGCAAGGGCGACTTGGGGTGGCTCAATGCGTGCAAGTGTGACTCCTCTAGTTCCCGGCGTGACAAAGCGTCTGCTGCCCTGTTGAGATAACCCGGTTTGTATTCCACCTGAAAATCGAATCCCATTAATTTGCTGAGCCAATGTTGTTGTGGGGAGGTAGTAAGGCGCTGCTCCAATAAATATTTGAGGCTACAGTGGTCTGTCCGGATCACAAAAGGTCTGCCCCACAGATACGGCCTCCAATGCTGCACCGCTTTGGCCAAACCGATAAGTTCCCTTTCATACGTGGCTAACTTGTGATGGTGAGGAGCGAGATGGCGGCTGAAATAGGCAATAGGGTGACCCTGTTGCTGCAAGACGGCACCAATCCCTCCCCCGGATGCATCGCATTCTATAATGAAATGTTCGGCAAAGTTGGGCAATTGGAGAACTGGTGCTGACGCTAATGCCTGTTTTAAGTTGTTAAATGAGGAGTCTGCCAACTGAGACCACTGAAAGGCATGTTTCTTCAGTAAATTATGCAATGGTGCTGCCAGGTGACCGTAGTCTTTGATAAATTTTCTATAATACCCTGCGAGACCAAGAAACCCTTTCAAAGCAGTAACGGTGTGAGGTGTGGGCCAATCCATCACCGATTGTATCTTGCTGAAGTCTGGTTTCACCCCGGATGCTGATATCACATGCCCCAAATAAGCTACTTCGGATGTGGCAAAGTCACATTTGGCACGATTGAGAAATAAATGGTGTGCTCGGAGAATGGTGAAAACCTGTCTCAATTGATGCAAGTGTGCTGCCCAAGTTTTGCTATAGACCAGTATATCGTCAAAAAAAACTAAGACATGCTTCCGTAAGAAAGGGCGAAATACCTGGTTCATAAGCGCTTGAAAGGTGGACGGGGCATTGGATAGCCCAAATGGCATCACCAAGAACTCGTAGTGACCATGGTGGGTGCGGAAGGCAGTTTTTTCGATATCCTCTGAATAAACCCGAATCTGATGGTAGCCTGATTTTAAGTCCAACTTTGTAAATAATTGAGAGCCGTGTAACTCATCCAATAATTCATCGACCACTGGAATTGGAAATTTATCTTTGATGGTGCGAGCATTGAGGTCACGGTAATCCACACAAAAGCGCCAAGATTTATCTGATTTCTTTACCAGTAATACCGGGGATGAAAAAGGAGAACGACTAGGCTGAATAATACCTTGTTGTAGCATTTGTTGACATTGACGTTCTATCTCATCTTTTTGCACATGGGGATAGCGGTAGGGACGCACTACCACTGGTTCTGTGCCCATCTTCAAACGAATTCTGTGATCACACACTCTGATAGGAGGAAGGTCGGCAGGTGCCTGAAATAAATCAGCATATTCGGCCAACAATGAAGCTAAGTTATCCCCTTTTGAAGTATCCACCGAAAGTGTGTGAAGGTTGCATGGCCTCTGGGCGCTATTGCCATGGAGGGTGATCGGATGGGTGTCCTGGTTAAAACTCATGGTCAGGGATTGGAAATCCCATAAGATCGGACCCAAGCGCTGTAGCCATTTAATGCCCAAGACAAGGTCAAACCCAGCCAACGGTATGACCAAAAAATCTGCTACAAAGGAGTGACCTTCAATAGTAAAGGGCACTGCGGAACCGAACCCCACGGTGGTGACCTTGTCACCATTAGCCACTGAGACTGATATGCCTGATTTCTGCTGTAGTGATAAACCCAACTGTTGTGCTGCCTGGCTGCTTATAAAATTATGTGTGCTGCCTGAGTCCACGAGTGCTAGCAGAATATGATGTTTCAAGGTGGCATGGACCTGCATGGTATTTGTGCTATGCAGGCCGGTCATGGCATGGAGGGAGATTTCTGGTGTTTCCTCCTCGTTTTGGTCCATATCCTCCTGAAAGTCATCCTCTGAGGGGTCTTCTATTTCTACCCAAAATAGTCTTTTGCATAGATGGCCCTTGACGAATTTCTCATCACAATTGAAACATAGGCCTTGAGCCCTCCTCTGATCAATTTCGGCTTTTGTCAGACGTTTGATAAAACCAGGTGGGGGTGTAAAGGCTGGTGGTGGTGGTGATGGTTGGGTGGGAGGAGGCCTGGGGTGAGTGGGATAAGGGCCATGGGGCTGTGGGCGAGGTTGCCAAGGAGGACGTTTGTTTAAGGACTCACGGAAGAGGCGCTGT
>NW_027181893.1:655000-657500 GCF_029961685.1 Aristolochia californica | reverse complement strand
CGCTCACAGGCATTTTGCAGGCCAGCACCGGCGGATGCACGGGTCAAGCGGGACGGGACGAGCGCAAGGCTTGCTTTTGGTGGCACACGAAAACACGAACCCGAAAAAGGGACATACGCACTGGCGACACGCGCGCCCGTTTCGCCTGCCACCCATGCACACTCGCCTGGGCTGCTGGTCACATGCGTCGCTCATAGGCATTTTGCAGGCCAGCACCGGCGGATGCACGGGTCAAGCGGGACGGGACGAGCGCAGGGCTTGCTTTTGGCGGCACACGAAAACACGAACCCGAAAAAGGCGAAAAAGGGACATACACACTGGCGACACGCACGCCCGTTTCGCCTGCCACCCGTGCACACTCGCCTGGGCTGCTGGTCACGTGCGTCGCTCACAGGCATTTTGCAGGCCAGCACCGGCGGATGCACGGGTCAAGCGGGACGGGACGAGCGCAGGGCTTGCTTTTGGCGGCACACGAAAACACGAACCCGAAAAAGGCGAAAAAGGGACACACGGACAGGCGACACGAAAAAAAAGGGGTCGCCCTACCTAGGTGGGCGCAAAAACCCCGTCGGCCAGGAGGTTTCGCCAAAGTGTCTGTACTGTCACACAGGGTCAATAGCACGGGCATGGCCGGCCGCCGCACGTGCAGCGGCTTACGGACGCACGGTTCGGCGGCACGGGTGCCTGGCGGCTTTAGCACCTTGGGGTGGACAGGCCTGGCGGCAAGGGGGGCTAGGCACCTTGCTGCCAGCCGGCAATGGTGCACGGGGCGGGGCGCCACACAAACACGAAAGAGGGACAAGAGCGGGGCGATGGTCCACAGAGACGAGCCATGCACGGGGCCCGTGATCGCCGACACGCGCGAACGCGGACGCGGACAAGGACAAGGACGCGACGCGCGGCGCGCGTGCGAGGTCAAGAGGGGCGCGCGCACGAAAACGCGAAAAAAGGGGCTAGCGGCCGAGAAACGCGAAAAAAACCGGGTCACCTACCTAGCCGAACGCCTAAAATCGCTTCGGGCAGGAGGTTTCGCCAAAGTGTCTGTACTGTCACACGGTCCGTACGGGCGCAACCCCATCGCGCGCCAGCACCCCTTCCTGGGGGCGCCCGCCCGCCAGGCGCCTGGCGCCCCACGCGCGCGCGCCCGGCGCCTGGCGCCTTGCCCCCCACGCGCGCCCGGCGCCTGGCGCCTTGCCCCCCACGCGCGCCCGGCGCCTGGCGCCTGGCGCCTCGCCCCCCACGCGCGCGCGCGCGTGGCGCCTTGCGCCTGGCGCCTTGCCTCCGCGCGTGCCTGGCGCCTGGCGCCTTGCCCCCCACGCGCCTGGGCGCCTCTTTTCCGCCTGGGCGCCCTGGCACCTTTCCGCCTGGGCGCCTGTTTTCCGCCTTGGCGCCCTGGCGCCTTTTCGCGTGGGCGCCTCTTTTCCGCCTGGGCGCCATGGCGCCTTTCGGCCTGGGCGACTCTTTTTCGCCTGGGCACCTCTTTTCCGCCTGGGCGCCTCTTTTCCGCCTGGCCAGGGCGCCTCTTTTCCGCCTGGGCGCCTCTTTTCTGCCTGGGCGCCCTGGCGCCTTTTCGCCTGGGCGCCTCTTTCCCACCTGGGCGCCCTGGCGCCTCTTCGCCTGGGCGCCCTGGCGCCTTTTCGCCTGGGCGCCTCTTTTGGCGCCTGGGCGCCTACGCCAGGGCGCCTCTTTTCCGCCTGGGCGCCTCTTTTTCGCCTGGGCGCCTCTTTTCCGCCTGGGTGCCCTGGCGCCATTCCGCCTGGGCGCCTCTTTTCCGCCTGGGCGCCCTGGCGCCTTTTCGCCTGGGTGCCTCTTTTGGCGCCTGGGCGCCTACGCCAGGGCGCCTCTTTTCCGCCAGGGCGCCTCTTTTTCGCCTGGGCGCCTCTTTTCCGCCTGGGCGCCCTGGCGCCTTTTCGCCTGGCGCCTCTTTTGGCGCCTGGGCGCCTACGCCAGGGCGCCTCTTTTCAGCCTGGGCGCCTCTTTTCCGCCTGGGTGCCCTGGCGCCATTCCGCCTGGGCGCCTCTTTTCCGCCTGGGCGCCCTGGCGCCTTTTCGCCTGGGTGCCTCTTTTGGCGCATGGGCGCCTACGCCAGGGCGCCTCTTTTCCGCCTGGGCGCCCTGGCGCCTTTCCGCCTGGGCGCCTCTTTTTCGCCTGGGCGCCTCTTTTCCGCCTGGGCGCCCTGGCGCCATTCCGCCTGGGCGCCTCTTTTCCGCCTGGGCGCCCTGGCGCCTTTTCGCCTGGCGCCTCTTTTGGCGCCTGGGCGCCTACGCCAGGGCGCCTCTTTTCCGCCTGGGCGCCTCTTTTTCGCCTGGGCGCCTCTTTTCCGCCTGGGCGCCCTGGCGCCATTCCGCCTGGGCGCCTCTTTTCCGCCTGGGCGCCCTGGCGCCTTTTCGCCTGGCGCCTCTTTTGGCGCCAGGGCGCCTCTTTTCCGCCTGGGCGCCCTGGCGCCTTTCCGCCTGGGCGCCTCTTTTTCGCCTGGGCGCCTCGTTTCCGCCTGGGCGCC
>NW_027181893.1:612500-615000 GCF_029961685.1 Aristolochia californica | reverse complement strand
CCCATGCACACTCGCCTGGGCTGCTGGTCACATGCGTCGCTCATAGGCATTTTGCAGGCCAGCACCGGCGGATGCACGGGTCAAGCGGGACGGGACGAGCGCAGGGCTTGCTTTTGGCGGCACACGAAAACACGAACCCGAAAAAGGCGAAAAAGGGACATACACACTGGCGACACGCACGCCCGTTTCGCCTGCCACCCGTGCACACTCGCCTGGGCTGCTGGTCACGTGCGTCGCTCACAGGCATTTTGCAGGCCAGCACCGGCGGATGCACGGGTCAAGCGGGACGGGACGAGCGCAGGGCTTGCTTTTGGCGGCACACGAAAACACGAACCCGAAAAAGGCGAAAAAGGGACACACGGACAGGCGACACGAAAAAAAAGGGGTCGCCCTACCTAGGTGGGCGCAAAAACCCCGTCGGCCAGGAGGTTTCGCCAAAGTGTCTGTACTGTCACACAGGGTCAATAGCACGGGCATGGCCGGCCGCCGCACGTGCAGCGGCTTACGGACGCACGGTTCGGCGGCACAGGTGCCTGGCGGCTTTAGCACCTTGGGGTGGACAGGCCTGGCGGCAAGGGGGGCTAGGCACCTTGCTGCCAGCCGGCAATGGTGCACGGGGCGGGGCGCCACACAAACACGAAAGAGGGACAAGAGCGGGGCGATGGTCCACAGAGACGAGCCATGCACGGGGCCCGTGATCGCCGACACGCGCGAACGCGGACGCGGACAAGGACAAGGACGCGACGCGCGGCGCGCGTGCGAGGTCAAGAGGGGCGCGCGCACGAAAACGCGAAAAAAGGGGCTAGCGGCCGAGAAACGCGAAAAAAACCGGGTCACCTACCTAGCCGAACGCCTAAAATCGCTTCGGGCAGGAGGTTTCGCCAAAGTGTCTGTACTGTCACACGGTCCGTACGGGCGCAACCCCATCGCGCGCCAGCACCCCTTCCTGGGGGCGCCCGCCCGCCAGGCGCCTGGCGCCCCACGCGCGCGCGCCCGGAGCCTGGCGCCTTGCCCCCCACGCGCGCCCGGCGCCTGGCGCCTGGCGCCTCGCCCCCCACGCGCGCGCCCGGCGCCTGGCGCCTTGCCCCCCACGCGCGCCCGGCGCCTGGCGCCTGGCGCCTCGCCCCCCACGCGCGCGCGCGCGTGGCGCCTTGCGCCTCGCCCCCCACGCGCGCGCGCGCGTGGCGCCTTGCGCCTGGCGCCTTGCCTCCGCGCGTGCCTGGCGCCTGGCGCCTTGCCCCCCACGCGCCTGGGCGCCTCTTTTCCGCCTGGGCGCCCTGGCACCTTTCCGCCTGGGCGCCTGTTTTCCGCCTTGGCGCCCTGGCGCCTTTTCGCGTGGGCGCCTCTTTTCCGCCTGGGCGCCATGGCGCCTTTCGGCCTGGGCGACTCTTTTTCGCCTGGGCACCTCTTTTCCGCCTGGGCGCCTCTTTTCCGCCTGGCCAGGGCGCCTCTTTTCCGCCTGGGCGCCATGGCGCCTTTCTGCCTGGGCGCCTCTTTTTCGCCTGGGCGCCTCTTTTCTGCCTGGGCGCCCTGGCGCCTTTTCGCCTGGGCGCCTCTTTCCCACCTGGGCGCCCTGGCGCCTCTTCGCCTGGGCGCCCTGGCGCCTTTTCGCCTGGGCGCCTCTTTTGGCGCCTGGGCGCCTACGCCAGGGCGCCTCTTTTCCGCCTGGGCGCCTCTTTTTCGCCTGGGCGCCTCTTTTCCGCCTGGGTGCCCTGGCGCCATTCCGCCTGGGCGCCTCTTTTCCGCCTGGGCGCCCTGGCGCCTTTTCGCCTGGGTGCCTCTTTTGGCGCCTGGGCGCCTACGCCAGGGCGCCTGGGCGCCTACGCCAGGGCGCCTCTTTTCCGCCAGGGCGCCTCTTTTTCGCCTGGGCGCCTCTTTTCCGCCTGGGCGCCCTGGCGCCTTTTCGCCTGGCGCCTCTTTTGGCGCCTGGGCGCCTACGCCAGGGCGCCTCTTTTCCGCCTGGGCGCCTCTTTTCCGCCTGGGTGCCCTGGCGCCATTCCGCCTGGGCGCCTCTTTTCCGCCTGGGCGCCCTGGCGCCTTTTCGCCTGGGTGCCTCTTTTGGCGCATGGGCGCCTACGCCAGGGCGCCTCTTTTCCGCCTGGGCGCCCTGGCGCCTTTCCGCCTGGGCGCCTCTTTTTCGCCTGGGCGCCTCTTTTCCGCCTGGGCGCCCTGGCGCCATTCCGCCTGGGCGCCTCTTTTCCGCCTGGGCGCCCTGGCGCCTTTTCGCCTGGCGCCTCTTTTGGCGCCTGGGCGCCTACGCCAGGGCGCCTCTTTTCCGCCTGGGCGCCTCTTTTTCGCCTGGGCGCCTCTTTTCCGCCTGGGCGCCCTGGCGCCATTCCGCCTGGGCGCCTCTTTTCCGCCTGGGCGCCCTGGCGCCTTTTCGCCTGGCGCCTCTTTTGGCGCCTGGGCGCCTACGCCAGGGCGCCTCTTTTCCGCCTGGGCGCCCTGGCGCCTTTCCGCCTGGGCGCCTCTTTTTCGCCTGGGCGCCTCTTTTTCGCCT
>NW_027181893.1:570000-572500 GCF_029961685.1 Aristolochia californica | reverse complement strand
CGTGCACACTCGCCTGGGCAGCTGGTCACATGCGTCGCTCAAAGGCATTTTGCAGGCCAGCACCGGCGGATGCACGGGTCAAGCGGGACGGGACGAGCGCAGGGCTAACTTTTGCCGGCACACAAAAACACGAACCCGAAAAAGGCAAAAAAGGGACATACGCACTGGCGACACGCCCGTTTCGCCTGCCACCCGTGCACACTCGCCTGGGCAGCTGGTCACATGCGTCGCTCACAGGCATTTTGCAGGCCAGCACCGGCGGATGCACGGGTCAAGCGGGACGGGACGAGCGCAAGGCTTGCTTTTGGTGGCACACGAAAACACGAACCCGAAAAAGGGACATACGCACTGGCGACACGCGCGCCCGTTTCGCCTGCCACCCATGCACACTCGCCTGGGCTGCTGGTCACATGCGTCGCTCATAGGCATTTTGCAGGCCAGCACCGGCGGATGCACGGGTCAAGCGGGACGGGACGAGCGCAGGGCTTGCTTTTGGCGGCACACGAAAACACGAACCCGAAAAAGGCGAAAAAGGGACATACACACTGGCGACACGCACGCCCGTTTCGCCTGCCACCCGTGCACACTCGCCTGGGCTGCTGGTCACGTGCGTCGCTCACAGGCATTTTGCAGGCCAGCACCGGCGGATGCACGGGTCAAGCGGGACGGGACGAGCGCAGGGCTTGCTTTTGGCGGCACACGAAAACACGAACCCGAAAAAGGCGAAAAAGGGACACACGGACAGGCGACACGAAAAAAAAGGGGTCGCCCTACCTAGGTGGGCGCAAAAACCCCGTCGGCCAGGAGGTTTCGCCAAAGTGTCTGTACTGTCACACAGGGTCAATAGCACGGGCATGGCCGGCCGCCGCACGTGCAGCGGCTTACGGACGCACGGTTCGGCGGCACAGGTGCCTGGCGGCTTTAGCACCTTGGGGTGGACAGGCCTGGCGGCAAGGGGGGCTAGGCACCTTGCTGCCAGCCGGCAATGGTGCACGGGGCGGGGCGCCACACAAACACGAAAGAGGGACAAGAGCGGGGCGATGGTCCACAGAGACGAGCCATGCACGGGGCCCGTGATCGCCGACACGCGCGAACGCGGACGCGGACAAGGACAAGGACGCGACGCGCGGCGCGCGTGCGAGGTCAAGAGGGGCGCGCGCACGAAAACGCGAAAAAAGGGGCTAGCGGCCGAGAAACGCGAAAAAAACCGGGTCACCTACCTAGCCGAACGCCTAAAATCGCTTCGGGCAGGAGGTTTCGCCAAAGTGTCTGTACTGTCACACGGTCCGTACGGGCGCAACCCCATCGCGCGCCAGCACCCCTTCCTGGGGGCGCCCGCCCGCCAGGCGCCTGGCGCCCCACGCGCGCGCGCCCGGAGCCTGGCGCCTTGCCCCCCACGCGCGCCCGGCGCCTGGCGCCTGGCGCCTCGCCCCCCACGCGCGCGCCCGGCGCCTGGCGCCTTGCCCCCCACGCGCGCGCGCGCGTGGCGCCTTGCGCCTCGCCCCCCACGCGCGCGCGCGCGTGGCGCCTTGCGCCTGGCGCCTTGCCTCCGCGCGTGCCTGGCGCCTGGCGCCTTGCCCCCCACGCGCCTGGGCGCCTCTTTTCCGCCTGGGCGCCCTGGCACCTTTCCGCCTGGGCGCCTGTTTTCCGCCTTGGCGCCCTGGCGCCTTTTCGCGTGGGCGCCTCTTTTCCGCCTGGGCGCCATGGCGCCTTTCGGCCTGGGCGACTCTTTTTCGCCTGGGCACCTCTTTTCCGCCTGGGCGCCTCTTTTCCGCCTGGCCAGGGCGCCTCTTTTCCGCCTGGGCGCCATGGCGCCTTTCTGCCTGGGCGCCTCTTTTTCGCCTGGGCGCCTCTTTTCTGCCTGGGCGCCCTGGCGCCTTTTCGCCTGGGCGCCTCTTTCCCACCTGGGCGCCCTGGCGCCTCTTCGCCTGGGCGCCCTGGCGCCTTTTCGCCTGGGCGCCTCTTTTGGCGCCTGGGCGCCTACGCCAGGGCGCCTCTTTTCCGCCTGGGCGCCTCTTTTTCGCCTGGGCGCCTCTTTTCCGCCTGGGTGCCCTGGCGCCATTCCGCCTGGGCGCCTCTTTTCCGCCTGGGCGCCCTGGCGCCTTTTCGCCTGGGTGCCTCTTTTGGCGCCTGGGCGCCTACGCCAGGGCGCCTCTTTTCCGCCAGGGCGCCTCTTTTTCGCCTGGGCGCCTCTTTTCCGCCTGGGCGCCCTGGCGCCTTTTCGCCTGGCGCCTCTTTCGGCGCCTGGGCGCCTACGCCAGGGCGCCTCTTTTCCGCCTGGGCGCCTCTTTTCCGCCTGGGTGCCCTGGCGCCATTCCGCCTGGGCGCCTCTTTTCCGCCTGGGCGCCCTGGCGCCTTTTCGCCTGGGTGCCTCTTTTGGCGCATGGGCGCCTACGCCAGGGCGCCTCTTTTCCGCCTGGGCGCCCTGGCGCCTTTCCGCCTGGGCGCCTCTTTTTCGCCTGGGCGCCTCTTTTCCGCCTGGGCGCCCTGGCGCCATTCC
>NW_027181893.1:500000-502500 GCF_029961685.1 Aristolochia californica | reverse complement strand
GCTGGTCACATGCGTCGCTCAAAGGCATTTTGCAGGCCAGCACCGGCGGATGCACGGGTCAAGCGGGACGGGACGAGCGCAGGGCTAACTTTTGCCGGCACACAAAAACACGAACCCGAAAAAGGCAAAAAAGGGACATACGCACTGGCGACACGCCCGTTTCGCCTGCCACCCGTGCACACTCGCCTGGGCAGCTGGTCACATGCGTCGCTCACAGGCATTTTGCAGGCCAGCACCGGCGGATGCACGGGTCAAGCGGGACGGGACGAGCGCAAGGCTTGCTTTTGGTGGCACACGAAAACACGAACCCGAAAAAGGGACATACGCACTGGCGACACGCGCGCCCGTTTCGCCTGCCACCCATGCACACTCGCCTGGGCTGCTGGTCACATGCGTCGCTCATAGGCATTTTGCAGGCCAGCACCGGCGGATGCACGGGTCAAGCGGGACGGGACGAGCGCAGGGCTTGCTTTTGGCGGCACACGAAAACACGAACCCGAAAAAGGCGAAAAAGGGACATACACACTGGCGACACGCACGCCCGTTTCGCCTGCCACCCGTGCACACTCGCCTGGGCTGCTGGTCACGTGCGTCGCTCACAGGCATTTTGCAGGCCAGCACCGGCGGATGCACGGGTCAAGCGGGACGGGACGAGCGCAGGGCTTGCTTTTGGCGGCACACGAAAACACGAACCCGAAAAAGGCGAAAAAGGGACACACGGACAGGCGACACGAAAAAAAAGGGGTCGCCCTACCTAGGTGGGCGCAAAAACCCCGTCGGCCAGGAGGTTTCGCCAAAGTGTCTGTACTGTCACACAGGGTCAATAGCACGGGCATGGCCGGCCGCCGCACGTGCAGCGGCTTACGGACGCACGGTTCGGCGGCACAGGTGCCTGGCGGCTTTAGCACCTTGGGGTGGACAGGCCTGGCGGCAAGGGGGGCTAGGCACCTTGCTGCCAGCCGGCAATGGTGCACGGGGCGGGGCGCCACACAAACACGAAAGAGGGACAAGAGCGGGGCGATGGTCCACAGAGACGAGCCATGCACGGGGCCCGTGATCGCCGACACGCGCGAACGCGGACGCGGACAAGGACAAGGACGCGACGCGCGGCGCGCGTGCGAGGTCAAGAGGGGCGCGCGCACGAAAACGCGAAAAAAGGGGCTAGCGGCCGAGAAACGCGAAAAAAACCGGGTCACCTACCTAGCCGAACGCCTAAAATCGCTTCGGGCAGGAGGTTTCGCCAAAGTGTCTGTACTGTCACACGGTCCGTACGGGCGCAACCCCATCGCGCGCCAGCACCCCTTCCTGGGGGCGCCCGCCCGCCAGGCGCCTGGCGCCCCACGCGCGCGCGCCCGGAGCCTGGCGCCTTGCCCCCCACGCGCGCCCGGCGCCTGGCGCCTGGCGCCTCGCCCCCCACGCGCGCGCCCGGCGCCTGGCGCCTTGCCCCCCACGCGCGCCCGGCGCCTGGCGCCTGGCGCCTCGCCCCCCACGCGCGCGCGCGCGTGGCGCCTTGCGCCTCGCCCCCCACGCGCGCGCGCGCGTGGCGCCTTGCGCCTGGCGCCTTGCCTCCGCGCGTGCCTGGCGCCTGGCGCCTTGCCCCCCACGCGCCTGGGCGCCTCTTTTCCGCCTGGGCGCCCTGGCACCTTTCCGCCTGGGCGCCTGTTTTCCGCCTTGGCGCCCTGGCGCCTTTTCGCGTGGGCGCCTCTTTTCCGCCTGGGCGCCATGGCGCCTTTCGGCCTGGGCGACTCTTTTTCGCCTGGGCACCTCTTTTCCGCCTGGGCGCCTCTTTTCCGCCTGGCCAGGGCGCCTCTTTTCCGCCTGGGCGCCATGGCGCCTTTCTGCCTGGGCGCCTCTTTTTCGCCTGGGCGCCTCTTTTCTGCCTGGGCGCCCTGGCGCCTTTTCGCCTGGGCGCCTCTTTCCCACCTGGGCGCCCTGGCGCCTCTTCGCCTGGGCGCCCTGGCGCCTTTTCGCCTGGGCGCCTCTTTTGGCGCCTGAGCGCCTACGCCAGGGCGCCTCTTTTCCGCCTGGGCGCCTCTTTTTCGCCTGGGCGCCTCTTTTCCGCCTGGGTGCCCTGGCGCCATTCCGCCTGGGCGCCTCTTTTCCGCCTGGGCGCCCTGGCGCCTTTTCGCCTGGGTGCCTCTTTTGGCGCCTGGGCGCCTACGCCAGGGCGCCTGGGCGCCTACGCCAGGGCGCCTCTTTTCCGCCAGGGCGCCTCTTTTTCGCCTGGGCGCCTCTTTTCCGCCTGGGCGCCCTGGCGCCTTTTCGCCTGGCGCCTCTTTTGGCGCCTGGGCGCCTACGCCAGGGCGCCTCTTTTCCGCCTGGGCGCCTCTTTTCCGCCTGGGTGCCCTGGCGCCATTCCGCCTGGGCGCCTCTTTTCCGCCTGGGCGCCCTGGCGCCTTTTCGCCTGGGTGCCTCTTTTGGCGCATGGGCGCCTACGCCAGGGCGCCTCTTTTCCGCCTGGGCGCCCTGGCGCCTTTCCGCCTGGGCGCCTCTTTTTCGC
>NW_027181893.1:467500-470000 GCF_029961685.1 Aristolochia californica | reverse complement strand
ACGCACTGGCGACACGCGCGCCCGTTTCGCCTGCCACCCATGCACACTCGCCTGGGCTGCTGGTCACATGCGTCGCTCATAGGCATTTTGCAGGCCAGCACCGGCGGATGCACGGGTCAAGCGGGACGGGACGAGCGCAGGGCTTGCTTTTGGCGGCACACGAAAACACGAACCCGAAAAAGGCGAAAAAGGGACATACACACTGGCGACACGCACGCCCGTTTCGCCTGCCACCCGTGCACACTCGCCTGGGCTGCTGGTCACGTGCGTCGCTCACAGGCATTTTGCAGGCCAGCACCGGCGGATGCACGGGTCAAGCGGGACGGGACGAGCGCAGGGCTTGCTTTTGGCGGCACACGAAAACACGAACCCGAAAAAGGCGAAAAAGGGACACACGGACAGGCGACACGAAAAAAAAGGGGTCGCCCTACCTAGGTGGGCGCAAAAACCCCGTCGGCCAGGAGGTTTCGCCAAAGTGTCTGTACTGTCACACAGGGTCAATAGCACGGGCATGGCCGGCCGCCGCACGTGCAGCGGCTTACGGACGCACGGTTCGGCGGCACGGGTGCCTGGCGGCTTTAGCACCTTGGGGTGGACAGGCCTGGCGGCAAGGGGGGCTAGGCACCTTGCTGCCAGCCGGCAATGGTGCACGGGGCGGGGCGCCACACAAACACGAAAGAGGGACAAGAGCGGGGCGATGGTCCACAGAGACGAGCCATGCACGGGGCCCGTGATCGCCGACACGCGCGAACGCGGACGCGGACAAGGACAAGGACGCGACGCGCGGCGCGCGTGCGAGGTCAAGAGGGGCGCGCGCACGAAAACGCGAAAAAAGGGGCTAGCGGCCGAGAAACGCGAAAAAAACCGGGTCACCTACCTAGCCGAACGCCTAAAATCGCTTCGGGCAGGAGGTTTCGCCAAAGTGTCTGTACTGTCACACGGTCCGTACGGGCGCAACCCCATCGCGCGCCAGCGCCCCTTCCTGGGGGCGCCCGCCCGCCAGGCGCCTGGCGCCCCACGCGCGCGCGCCCGGCGCCTGGCGCCTTGCCCCCCACGCGCGCCCGGCGCCTGGCGCCTTGCCCCCCACGCGCGCCCGGCGCCTGGCGCCTGGCGCCTCGCCCCCCACGCGCGCGCGCGCGTGGCGCCTTGCGCCTGGCGCCTTGCCTCCGCGCGTGCCTGGCGCCTGGCGCCTTGCCCCCCACGCGCCTGGGCGCCTCTTTTCCGCCTGGGCGCCCTGGCACCTTTCCGCCTGGGCGCCTGTTTTCCGCCTTGGCGCCCTGGCGCCTTTTCGCGTGGGCGCCTCTTTTCCGCCTGGGCGCCATGGCGCCTTTCGGCCTGGGCGACTCTTTTTCGCCTGGGCACCTCTTTTCCGCCTGGGCGCCTCTTTTCCGCCTGGCCAGGGCGCCTCTTTTCCGCCTGGGCGCCATGGCGCCTTTCTGCCTGGGCGCCTCTTTTTCGCCTGGGCGCCTCTTTTCTGCCTGGGCGCCCTGGCGCCTTTTCGCCTGGGCGCCTCTTTCCCACCTGGGCGCCCTGGCGCCTCTTCGCCTGGGCGCCCTGGCGCCTTTTCGCCTGGGCGCCTCTTTTGGCGCCTGGGCGCCTACGCCAGGGCGCCTCTTTTCCGCCTGGGCGCCTCTTTTTCGCCTGGGCGCCTCTTTTCCGCCTGGGTGCCCTGGCGCCATTCCGCCTGGGCGCCTCTTTTCCGCCTGGGCGCCCTGGCGCCTTTTCGCCTGGGTGCCTCTTTTGGCGCCTGGGCGCCTACGCCAGGGCGCCTCTTTTCCGCCAGGGCGCCTCTTTTTCGCCTGGGCGCCTCTTTTCCGCCTGGGCGCCCTGGCGCCTTTTCGCCTGGCGCCTCTTTTGGCGCCTGGGCGCCTACGCCAGGGCGCCTCTTTTCCGCCTGGGCGCCTCTTTTCCGCCTGGGTGCCCTGGCGCCATTCCGCCTGGGCGCCTCTTTTCCGCCTGGGCGCCCTGGCGCCTTTTCGCCTGGGTGCCTCTTTTGGCGCATGGGCGCCTACGCCAGGGCGCCTCTTTTCCGCCTGGGCGCCCTGGCGCCTTTCCGCCTGGGCGCCTCTTTTTCGCCTGGGCGCCTCTTTTCCGCCTGGGCGCCCTGGCGCCATTCCGCCTGGGCGCCTCTTTTCCGCCTGGGCGCCGTGGCGCCTTTTCGCCTGGCGCCTCTTTTGGCGCCTGGGCGCCTACGCCAGGGCGCCTCTTTTCCGCCTGGGCGCCTCTTTTTCGCCTGGGCGCCTCTTTTCCGCCTGGGCGCCCTGGCGCCATTCCGCCTGGGCGCCTCTTTTCCGCCTGGGCGCCCTGGCGCCTTTTCGCCTGGCGCCTCTTTTGGCGCCAGGGCGCCTCTTTTCCGCCTGGGCGCCCTGGCGCCTTTCCGCCTGGGCGCCCTGGCGCCTTTCCGCCTGGGCGCCTCTTTTTCGCCTGGGCGCCTCGTTTCCGCCTGGGCGCCTCTTTTCCGCCTGGGCGCCCTGGCGCCTTTTCGCCTGGGCGCCTCTTT
>NW_027181893.1:425000-427500 GCF_029961685.1 Aristolochia californica | reverse complement strand
CAAAAACACGAACCCGAAAAAGGCAAAAAAGGGACATACGCACTGGCGACACGCCCGTTTCGCCTGCCACCCGTGCACACTCGCCTGGGCAGCTGGTCACATGCGTCGCTCACAGGCATTTTGCAGGCCAGCACCGGCGGATGCACGGGTCAAGCGGGACGGGACGAGCGCAAGGCTTGCTTTTGGTGGCACACGAAAACACGAACCCGAAAAAGGGACATACGCACTGGCGACACGCGCGCCCGTTTCGCCTGCCACCCATGCACACTCGCCTGGGCTGCTGGTCACATGCGTCGCTCATAGGCATTTTGCAGGCCAGCACCGGCGGATGCACGGGTCAAGCGGGACGGGACGAGCGCAGGGCTTGCTTTTGGCGGCACACGAAAACACGAACCCGAAAAAGGCGAAAAAGGGACATACACACTGGCGACACGCACGCCCGTTTCGCCTGCCACCCGTGCACACTCGCCTGGGCTGCTGGTCACGTGCGTCGCTCACAGGCATTTTGCAGGCCAGCACCGGCGGATGCACGGGTCAAGCGGGACGGGACGAGCGCAGGGCTTGCTTTTGGCGGCACACGAAAACACGAACCCGAAAAAGGCGAAAAAGGGACACACGGACAGGCGACACGAAAAAAAAGGGGTCGCCCTACCTAGGTGGGCGCAAAAACCCCGTCGGCCAGGAGGTTTCGCCAAAGTGTCTGTACTGTCACACAGGGTCAATAGCACGGGCATGGCCGGCCGCCGCACGTGCAGCGGCTTACGGACGCACGGTTCGGCGGCACAGGTGCCTGGCGGCTTTAGCACCTTGGGGTGGACAGGCCTGGCGGCAAGGGGGGCTAGGCACCTTGCTGCCAGCCGGCAATGGTGCACGGGG
This sequence comes from Aristolochia californica, assembly GCF_029961685.1. Lineage (NCBI taxonomy): Eukaryota > Viridiplantae > Streptophyta > Magnoliopsida > Piperales > Aristolochiaceae > Aristolochia > Aristolochia californica. The sequence continues at coordinate 426,624 of NW_027181893.1, read as the reverse complement.
CGGGGCGCCACACAAACACGAAAGAGGGACAAGAGCGGGGCGATGGTCCACAGAGACGAGCCATGCACGGGGCCCGTGATCGCCGACACGCGCGAACGCGGACGCGGACAAGGACAAGGACGCGACGCGCGGCGCGCGTGCGAGGTCAAGAGGGGCGCGCGCACGAAAACGCGAAAAAAGGGGCTAGCGGCCGAGAAACGCGAAAAAAACCGGGTCACCTACCTAGCCGAACGCCTAAAATCGCTTCGGGCAGGAGGTTTCGCCAAAGTGTCTGTACTGTCACACGGTCCGTACGGGCGCAACCCCATCGCGCGCCAGCACCCCTTCCTGGGGGCGCCCGCCCGCCAGGCGCCTGGCGCCCCACGCGCGCGCGCCCGGAGCCTGGCGCCTTGCCCCCCACGCGCGCCCGGCGCCTGGCGCCTGGCGCCTCGCCCCCCACGCGCGCGCCCGGCGCCTGGCGCCTTGCCCCCCACGCGCGCGCGCGCGTGGCGCCTTGCGCCTCGCCCCCCACGCGCGCGCGCGCGTGGCGCCTTGCCTCCGCGCGTGCCTGGCGCCTGGCGCCTTGCCCCCCACGCGCCTGGGCGCCTCTTTTCCGCCTGGGCGCCCTGGCACCTTTCCGCCTGGGCGCCTGTTTTCCGCCTTGGCGCCCTGGCGCCTTTTCGCGTGGGCGCCTCTTTTCCGCCTGGGCGCCATGGCGCCTTTCGGCCTGGGCGACTCTTTTTCGCCTGGGCACCTCTTTTCCGCCTGGGCGCCTCTTTTCCGCCTGGCCAGGGCGCCTCTTTTCCGCCTGGGCGCCATGGCGCCTTTCTGCCTGGGCGCCTCTTTTTCGCCTGGGCGCCTCTTTTCTGCCTGGGCGCCCTGGCGCCTTTTCGCCTGGGCGCCTCTTTCCCACCTGGGCGCCCTGGCGCCTCTTCGCCTGGGCGCCCTGGCGCCTTTTCGCCTGGGCGCCTCTTTTGGCGCCTGGGCGCCTACGCCAGGGCGCCTCTTTTCCGCCTGGGCGCCTCTTTTTCGCCTGGGCGCCTCTTTTCCGCCTGGGTGCCCTGGCGCCATTCCGCCTGGGCGCCTCTTTTCCGCCTGGGCGCCCTGGCGCCTTTTCGCCTGGGTGCCTCTTTTGGCGCCTGGGCGCCTACGCCAGGGCGCCTCTTTTCCGCCAGGGCGCCTCTTTTTCGCCTGGGCGCCTCTTTTCCGCCTGGGCGCCCTGGCGCCTTTTCGCCTGGCGCCTCTTTTGGCGCCTGGGCGCCTACGCCAGGGCGCCTCTTTTCCGCCTGGGCGCCTCTTTTCCGCCTGGGTGCCCTGGCGCCATTCCGCCTGGGCGCCTCTTTTCCGCCTGGGCGCCCTGGCGCCTTTTCGCCTGGGTGCCTCTTTTGGCGCATGGGCGCCTACGCCAGGGCGCCTCTTTTCCGCCTGGGCGCCCTGGCGCCTTTCCGCCTGGGCGCCTCTTTTTCGCCTGGGCGCCTCTTTTCCGCCTGGGCGCCCTGGCGCCATTCCGCCTGGGCGCCTCTTTTCCGCCTGGGCGCCCTGGCGCCTTTTCGCCTGGCGCCTCTTTTGGCGCCTGGGCGCCTACGCCAGGGCGCCTCTTTTCCGCCTGGGCGCCTCTTTTTCGCCTGGGCGCCTCTTTTCCGCC
>NW_027181893.1:350000-352500 GCF_029961685.1 Aristolochia californica | reverse complement strand
CGAGCGCAAGGCTTGCTTTTGGTGGCACACGAAAACACGAACCCGAAAAAGGGACATACGCACTGGCGACACGCGCGCCCGTTTCGCCTGCCACCCATGCACACTCGCCTGGGCTGCTGGTCACATGCGTCGCTCATAGGCATTTTGCAGGCCAGCACCGGCGGATGCACGGGTCAAGCGGGACGGGACGAGCGCAGGGCTTGCTTTTGGCGGCACACGAAAACACGAACCCGAAAAAGGCGAAAAAGGGACATACACACTGGCGACACGCACGCCCGTTTCGCCTGCCACCCGTGCACACTCGCCTGGGCTGCTGGTCACGTGCGTCGCTCACAGGCATTTTGCAGGCCAGCACCGGCGGATGCACGGGTCAAGCGGGACGGGACGAGCGCAGGGCTTGCTTTTGGCGGCACACGAAAACACGAACCCGAAAAAGGCGAAAAAGGGACACACGGACAGGCGACACGAAAAAAAAGGGGTCGCCCTACCTAGGTGGGCGCAAAAACCCCGTCGGCCAGGAGGTTTCGCCAAAGTGTCTGTACTGTCACACAGGGTCAATAGCACGGGCATGGCCGGCCGCCGCACGTGCAGCGGCTTACGGACGCACGGTTCGGCGGCACGGGTGCCTGGCGGCTTTAGCACCTTGGGGTGGACAGGCCTGGCGGCAAGGGGGGCTAGGCACCTTGCTGCCAGCCGGCAATGGTGCACGGGGCGGGGCGCCACACAAACACGAAAGAGGGACAAGAGCGGGGCGATGGTCCACAGAGACGAGCCATGCACGGGGCCCGTGATCGCCGACACGCGCGAACGCGGACGCGGACAAGGACAAGGACGCGACGCGCGGCGCGCGTGCAAGGTCAAGAGGGGCGCGCGCACGAAAACGCGAAAAAAGGGGCTAGCGGCCGAGAAACGCGAAAAAAACCGGGTCACCTACCTAGCCGAACGCCTAAAATCGCTTCGGGCAGGAGGTTTCGCCAAAGTGTCTGTACTGTCACACGGTCCGTACGGGCGCAACCCCATCGCGCGCCAGCACCCCTTCCTGGGGGCGCCCGCCCGCCAGGCGCCTGGCGCCCCACGCGCGCGCGCCCGGCGCCTGGCGCCTTGCCCCCCACGCGCGCGCCCGGCGCCTGGCGCCTGGCGCCTCGCCCCCCACGCGCGCGCCCGGCGCCTGGCGCCTTGCCCCCCACGCGCGCCCGGCGCCTGGCGCCTGGCGCCTCGCCCCCCACGCGCGCGCGCGCGTGGCGCCTTGCGCCTCGCCCCCCACGCGCGCGCGCGCGTGGCGCCTTGCCTCCGCGCGTGCCTGGCGCCTGGCGCCTTGCCCCCCACGCGCCTGGGCGCCTCTTTTCCGCCTGGGCGCCCTGGCACCTTTCCGCCTGGGCGCCTGTTTTCCGCCTTGGCGCCCTGGCGCCTTTTCGCGTGGGCGCCTCTTTTCCGCCTGGGCGCCATGGCGCCTTTCGGCCTGGGCGACTCTTTTTCGCCTGGGCACCTCTTTTCCGCCTGGGCGCCTCTTTTCCGCCTGGCCAGGGCGCCTCTTTTCCGCCTGGGCGCCATGGCGCCTTTCTGCCTGGGCGCCTCTTTTTCGCCTGGGCGCCTCTTTTCTGCCTGGGCGCCCTGGCGCCTTTTCGCCTGGGCGCCTCTTTCCCACCTGGGCGCCCTGGCGCCTCTTCGCCTGGGCGCCCTGGCGCCTTTTCGCCTGGGCGCCTCTTTTGGCGCCTGGGCGCCTACGCCAGGGCGCCTCTTTTCCGCCTGGGCGCCTCTTTTTCGCCTGGGCGCCTCTTTTCCGCCTGGGTGCCCTGGCGCCATTCCGCCTGGGCGCCTCTTTTCCGCCTGGGCGCCCTGGCGCCTTTTCGCCTGGGTGCCTCTTTTGGCGCCTGGGCGCCTACGCCAGGGCGCCTCTTTTCCGCCAGGGCGCCTCTTTTTCGCCTGGGCGCCTCTTTTCCGCCTGGGCGCCCTGGCGCCTTTTCGCCTGGCGCCTCTTTTGGCGCCTGGGCGCCTACGCCAGGGCGCCTCTTTTCCGCCTGGGCGCCTCTTTTCCGCCTGGGTGCCCTGGCGCCATTCCGCCTGGGCGCCTCTTTTCCGCCTGGGCGCCCTGGCGCCTTTTCGCCTGGGTGCCTCTTTTGGCGCATGGGCGCCTACGCCAGGGCGCCTCTTTTCCGCCTGGGCGCCCTGGCGCCTTTCCGCCTGGGCGCCTCTTTTTCGCCTGGGCGCCTCTTTTCCGCCTGGGCGCCCTGGCGCCATTCCGCCTGGGCGCCTCTTTTCCGCCTGGGCGCCCTGGCGCCTTTTCGCCTGGCGCCTCTTTTGGCGCCTGGGCGCCTACGCCAGGGCGCCTCTTTTCCGCCTGGGCGCCTCTTTTTCGCCTGGGCGCCTCTTTTCCGCCTGGGCGCCCTGGCGCCATTCCGCCTGGGCGCCTCTTTTCCGCCTGGGCGCCCTGGCGCCTTTTCGCCTGGCGCCTCTTTTGGCGCCTGGGCGCCTACGCCAGGGCGCCTCTTTTCCGCCTGGG
>NW_027181893.1:302500-305000 GCF_029961685.1 Aristolochia californica | reverse complement strand
GGTCACATGCGTCGCTCATAGGCATTTTGCAGGCCAGCACCGGCGGATGCACGGGTCAAGCGGGACGGGACGAGCGCAGGGCTAGCTTTTGGCGGCACACGAAAACACGAACCCGAAAAAGGCGAAAAAGGGACATACACACTGGCGACACGCACGCCCGTTTCGCCTGCCACCCGTGCACACTCGCCTGGGCTGCTGGTCACGTGCGTCGCTCACAGGCATTTTGCAGGCCAGCACCGGCGGATGCACGGGTCAAGCGGGACGGGACGAGCGCAGGGCTTGCTTTTGGCGGCACACGAAAACACGAACCCGAAAAAGGCGAAAAAGGGACACACGGACAGGCGACACGAAAAAAAAGGGGTCGCCCTACCTAGGTGGGCGCAAAAACCCCGTCGGCCAGGAGGTTTCGCCAAAGTGTCTGTACTGTCACACAGGGTCAATAGCACGGGCATGGCCGGCCGCCGCACGTGCAGCGGCTTACGGACGCACGGTTCGGCGGCACGGGTGCCTGGCGGCTTTAGCACCTTGGGGTGGACAGGCCTGGCGGCAAGGGGGGCTAGGCACCTTGCTGCCAGCCGGCAATGGTGCACGGGGCGGGGCGCCACACAAACACGAAAGAGGGACAAGAGCGGGGCGATGGTCCACAGAGACGAGCCATGCACGGGGCCCGTGATCGCCGACACGCGCGAACGCGGACGCGGACAAGGACAAGGACGCGACGCGCGGCGCGCGTGCAAGGTCAAGAGGGGCGCGCGCACGAAAACGCGAAAAAAGGGGCTAGCGGCCGAGAAACGCGAAAAAAACCGGGTCACCTACCTAGCCGAACGCCTAAAATCGCTTCGGGCAGGAGGTTTCGCCAAAGTGTCTGTACTGTCACACGGTCCGTACGGGCGCAACCCCATCGCGCGCCAGCACCCCTTCCTGGGGGCGCCCGCCCGCCAGGCGCCTGGCGCCCCACGCGCGCGCGCCCGGCGCCTGGCGCCTTGCCCCCCACGCGCGCGCCCGGCGCCTGGCGCCTGGCGCCTCGCCCCCCACGCGCGCGCCCGGCGCCTGGCGCCTTGCCCCCCACGCGCGCCCGGCGCCTGGCGCCTGGCGCCTCGCCCCCCACGCGCGCGCGCGCGTGGCGCCTTGCGCCTCGCCCCCCACGCGCGCGCGCGCGTGGCGCCTTGCCTCCGCGCGTGCCTGGCGCCTGGCGCCTTGCCCCCCACGCGCCTGGGCGCCTCTTTTCCGCCTGGGCGCCCTGGCACCTTTCCGCCTGGGCGCCTGTTTTCCGCCTTGGCGCCCTGGCGCCTTTTCGCGTGGGCGCCTCTTTTCCGCCTGGGCGCCATGGCGCCTTTCGGCCTGGGCGACTCTTTTTCGCCTGGGCACCTCTTTTCCGCCTGGGCGCCTCTTTTCCGCCTGGCCAGGGCGCCTCTTTTCCGCCTGGGCGCCATGGCGCCTTTCTGCCTGGGCGCCTCTTTTTCGCCTGGGCGCCTCTTTTCTGCCTGGGCGCCCTGGCGCCTTTTCGCCTGGGCGCCTCTTTCCCACCTGGGCGCCCTGGCGCCTCTTCGCCTGGGCGCCCTGGCGCCTTTTCGCCTGGGCGCCTCTTTTGGCGCCTGGGCGCCTACGCCAGGGCGCCTCTTTTCCGCCTGGGCGCCTCTTTTTCGCCTGGGCGCCTCTTTTCCGCCTGGGTGCCCTGGCGCCATTCCGCCTGGGCGCCTCTTTTCCGCCTGGGCGCCCTGGCGCCTTTTCGCCTGGGTGCCTCTTTTGGCGCCTGGGCGCCTACGCCAGGGCGCCTCTTTTCCGCCAGGGCGCCTCTTTTTCGCCTGGGCGCCTCTTTTCCGCCTGGGCGCCCTGGCGCCTTTTCGCCTGGCGCCTCTTTTGGCGCCTGGGCGCCTACGCCAGGGCGCCTCTTTTCCGCCTGGGCGCCTCTTTTCCGCCTGGGTGCCCTGGCGCCATTCCGCCTGGGCGCCTCTTTTCCGCCTGGGCGCCCTGGCGCCTTTTCGCCTGGGTGCCTCTTTTGGCGCATGGGCGCCTACGCCAGGGCGCCTCTTTTCCGCCTGGGCGCCCTGGCGCCTTTCCGCCTGGGCGCCTCTTTTTCGCCTGGGCGCCTCTTTTCCGCCTGGGCGCCCTGGCGCCATTCCGCCTGGGCGCCTCTTTTCCGCCTGGGCGCCCTGGCGCCTTTTCGCCTGGCGCCTCTTTTGGCGCCTGGGCGCCTACGCCAGGGCGCCTCTTTTCCGCCTGGGCGCCTCTTTTTCGCCTGGGCGCCTCTTTTCCGCCTGGGCGCCCTGGCGCCATTCCGCCTGGGCGCCTCTTTTCCGCCTGGGCGCCCTGGCGCCTTTTCGCCTGGCGCCTCTTTTGGCGCCTGGGCGCCTACGCCAGGGCGCCTCTTTTCCGCCTGGGCGCCCTGGCGCCTTTCCGCCTGGGCGCCTCTTTTTCGCCTGGGCGCCTCTTTTTCGCCTGGGCGCCTCGTTTCCGCCTGGGCGCCTCTTTTCCGCCTGGGCGCCCTGGCGCCTTTTCG
>NW_027181893.1:260000-262500 GCF_029961685.1 Aristolochia californica | reverse complement strand
ACGCGCGCCCGTTTCGCCTGCCACCCATGCACACTCGCCTGGGCTGCTGGTCACATGCGTCGCTCATAGGCATTTTGCAGGCCAGCACCGGCGGATGCACGGGTCAAGCGGGACGGGACGAGCGCAGGGCTTGCTTTTGGCGGCACACGAAAACACGAACCCGAAAAAGGCGAAAAAGGGACATACACACTGGCGACACGCACGCCCGTTTCGCCTGCCACCCGTGCACACTCGCCTGGGCTGCTGGTCACGTGCGTCGCTCACAGGCATTTTGCAGGCCAGCACCGGCGGATGCACGGGTCAAGCGGGACGGGACGAGCGCAGGGCTTGCTTTTGGCGGCACACGAAAACACGAACCCGAAAAAGGCGAAAAAGGGACACACGGACAGGCGACACGAAAAAAAAGGGGTCGCCCTACCTAGGTGGGCGCAAAAACCCCGTCGGCCAGGAGGTTTCGCCAAAGTGTCTGTACTGTCACACAGGGTCAATAGCACGGGCATGGCCGGCCGCCGCACGTGCAGCGGCTTACGGACGCACGGTTCGGCGGCACGGGTGCCTGGCGGCTTTAGCACCTTGGGGTGGACAGGCCTGGCGGCAAGGGGGGCTAGGCACCTTGCTGCCAGCCGGCAATGGTGCACGGGGCGGGGCGCCACACAAACACGAAAGAGGGACAAGAGCGGGGCGATGGTCCACAGAGACGAGCCATGCACGGGGCCCGTGATCGCCGACACGCGCGAACGCGGACGCGGACAAGGACAAGGACGCGACGCGCGGCGCGCGTGCGAGGTCAAGAGGGGCGCGCGCACGAAAACGCGAAAAAAGGGGCTAGCGGCCGAGAAACGCGAAAAAAACCGGGTCACCTACCTAGCCGAACGCCTAAAATCGCTTCGGGCAGGAGGTTTCGCCAAAGTGTCTGTACTGTCACACGGTCCGTACGGGCGCAACCCCATCGCGCGCCAGCACCCCTTCCTGGGGGCGCCCGCCCGCCAGGCGCCTGGCGCCCCACGCGCGCGCGCCCGGCGCCTGGCGCCTTGCCCCCCACGCGCGCCCGGCGCCTGGCGCCTGGCGCCTCGCCCCCCACGCGCGCGCCCGGCGCCTGGCGCCTTGCCCCCCACGCGCGCCCGGCGCCTGGCGCCTGGCGCCTCGCCCCCCACGCGCGCGCGCGCGTGGCGCCTTGCGCCTGGCGCCTTGCCTCCGCGCGTGCCTGGCGCCTGGCGCCTTGCCCCCCACGCGCCTGGGCGCCTCTTTTCCGCCTGGGCGCCCTGGCACCTTTCCGCCTGGGCGCCTGTTTTCCGCCTTGGCGCCCTGGCGCCTTTTCGCGTGGGCGCCTCTTTTCCGCCTGGGCGCCATGGCGCCTTTCGGCCTGGGCGACTCTTTTTCGCCTGGGCACCTCTTTTCCGCCTGGGCGCCTCTTTTCCGCCTGGCCAGGGCGCCTCTTTTCCGCCTGGGCGCCATGGCGCCTTTCTGCCTGGGCGCCTCTTTTTCGCCTGGGCGCCTCTTTTCTGCCTGGGCGCCCTGGCGCCTTTTCGCCTGGGTGCCTCTTTCCCACCTGGGCGCCCTGGCGCCTCTTCGCTTGGGCGCCCTGGCGCCTTTTCGCCTGGGCGCCTCTTTTGGCGCCTGGGCGCCTACGCCAGGGCGCCTCTTTTCCGCCTGGGCGCCTCTTTTTCGCCTGGGCGCCTCTTTTCCGCCTGGGTGCCCTGGCGCCATTCCGCCTGGGCGCCTCTTTTCCGCCTGGGCGCCCTGGCGCCTTTTCGCCTGGGTGCCTCTTTTGGCGCCTGGGCGCCTACGCCAGGGCGCCTCTTTTCCGCCAGGGCGCCTCTTTTTCGCCTGGGCGCCTCTTTTCCGCCTGGGCGCCCTGACGCCTTTTCGCCTGGCGCCTCTTTTGGCGCCTGGGCGCCTACGCCAGGGCGCCTCTTTTCCGCCTGGGTGCCCTGGCGCCATTCCGCCTGGGCGCCTCTTTTCCGCCTGGGCGCCCTGGCGCCTTTTCGCCTGGGTGCCTCTTTTGGCGCATGGGCGCCTACGCCAGGGCGCCTCTTTTCCGCCTGGGCGCCCTGGCGCCTTTCCGCCTGGGCGCCTCTTTTTCGCCTGGGCGCCTCTTTTCCGCCTGGGCGCCCTGGCGCCATTCCGCCTGGGCGCCTCTTTTCCGCCTGGGCGCCCTGGCGCCTTTTCGCCTGGCGCCTACGCCAGGGCGCCTCTTTTCCGCCTGGGCGCCTCTTTTTCGCCTGGGCGCCTTTTTTCCGCCTGGGCGCCCTGGCGCCATTCCGCCTGGGCGCCTCTTTTCCGCCTGGGCGCCCTGGCGCCTTTTCGCCTGGCGCCTCTTTTGGCGCCTGGGCGCCTACGCCCGGGCGCCTCTTTTCCGCCTGGCGCCTCTTTTCCGCCTGGGCGCCCTGGCGCCTTTCCGCCTGGGCGCCTCTTTTTCGCCTGGGCGCCTCTTTTTCGCCTGGGCGCCTCGTTTCCGCCTGGGCGCCTCTTTTCCGCCTGGGCGCCCTGGCGCCTTTTC
>NW_027181893.1:217500-220000 GCF_029961685.1 Aristolochia californica | reverse complement strand
AACTTTTGCCGGCACACAAAAACACGAACCCGAAAAAGGCAAAAAAGGGACATACGCACTGGCGACACGCCCGTTTCGCCTGCCACCCGTGCACACTCGCCTGGGCAGCTGGTCACATGCGTCGCTCACAGGCATTTTGCAGGCCAGCACCGGCGGATGCACGGGTCAAGCGGGACGGGACGAGCGCAAGGCTTGCTTTTGGTGGCACACGAAAACACGAACCCGAAAAAGGGACATACGCACTGGCGACACGCGCGCCCGTTTCGCCTGCCACCCATGCACACTCGCCTGGGCTGCTGGTCACATGCGTCGCTCATAGGCATTTTGCAGGCCAGCACCGGCGGATGCACGGGTCAAGCGGGACGGGACGAGCGCAGGGCTTGCTTTTGGCGGCACACGAAAACACGAACCCGAAAAAGGCGAAAAAGGGACATACACACTGGCGACACGCACGCCCGTTTCGCCTGCCACCCGTGCACACTCGCCTGGGCTGCTGGTCACGTGCGTCGCTCACAGGCATTTTGCAGGCCAGCACCGGCGGATGCACGGGTCAAGCGGGACGGGACGAGCGCAGGGCTTGCTTTTGGCGGCACACGAAAACACGAACCCGAAAAAGGCGAAAAAGGGACACACGGACAGGCGACACGAAAAAAAAGGGGTCGCCCTACCTAGGTGGGCGCAAAAACCCCGTCGGCCAGGAGGTTTCGCCAAAGTGTCTGTACTGTCACACAGGGTCAATAGCACGGGCATGGCCGGCCGCCGCACGTGCAGCGGCTTACGGACGCACGGTTCGGCGGCACGGGTGCCTGGCGGCTTTAGCACCTTGGGGTGGACAGGCCTGGCGGCAAGGGGGGCTAGGCACCTTGCTGCCAGCCGGCAATGGTGCACGGGGCGGGGCGCCACACAAACACGAAAGAGGGACAAGAGCGGGGCGATGGTCCACAGAGACGAGCCATGCACGGGGCCCGTGATCGCCGACACGCGCGAACGCGGACGCGGACAAGGACAAGGACGCGACGCGCGGCGCGCGTGCGAGGTCAAGAGGGGCGCGCGCACGAAAACGCGAAAAAAGGGGCTAGCGGCCGAGAAACGCGAAAAAAACCGGGTCACCTACCTAGCCGAACGCCTAAAATCGCTTCGGGCAGGAGGTTTCGCCAAAGTGTCTGTACTGTCACACGGTCCGTACGGGCGCAACCCCATCGCGCGCCAGCACCCCTTCCTGGGGGCGCCCGCCCGCCAGGCGCCTGGCGCCCCACGCGCGCGCGCCCGGCGCCTGGCGCCTTGCCCCCCACGCGCGCCCGGCGCCTGGCGCCTTGCGCCTGGCGCCTTGCCTCCGCGCGTGCCTGGCGCCTGGCGCCTTGCCCCCCACGCGCCTGGGCGCCTCTTTTCCGCCTGGGCGCCCTGGCACCTTTCCGCCTGGGCGCCTGTTTTCCGCCTTGGCGCCCTGGCGCCTTTTCGCGTGGGCGCCTCTTTTCCGCCTGGGCGCCATGGCGCCTTTCGGCCTGGGCGACTCTTTTTCGCCTGGGCACCTCTTTTCCGCCTGGGCGCCTCTTTTCCGCCTGGCCAGGGCGCCTCTTTTCCGCCTGGGCGCCATGGCGCCTTTCTGCCTGGGCGCCTCTTTTTCGCCTGGGCGCCTCTTTTCTGCCTGGGCGCCCTGGCGCCTTTTCGCCTGGGTGCCTCTTTCCCACCTGGGCGCCCTGGCGCCTCTTCGCTTGGGCGCCCTGGCGCCTTTTCGCCTGGGCGCCTCTTTTGGCGCCTGGGCGCCTACGCCAGGGCGCCTCTTTTCCGCCTGGGCGCCTCTTTTTCGCCTGGGCGCCTCTTTTCCGCCTGGGTGCCCTGGCGCCATTCCGCCTGGGCGCCTCTTTTCCGCCTGGGCGCCCTGGCGCCTTTTCGCCTGGGTGCCTCTTTTGGCGCCTGGGCGCCTACGCCAGGGCGCCTCTTTTCCGCCAGGGCGCCTCTTTTTCGCCTGGGCGCCTCTTTTCCGCCTGGGCGCCCTGGCGCCTTTTCGCCTGGCGCCTCTTTTGGCGCCTGGGCGCCTACGCCAGGGCGCCTCTTTTCCGCCTGGGCGCCTCTTTTCCGCCTGGGTGCCCTGGCGCCATTCCGCCTGGGCGCCTCTTTTCCGCCTGGGCGCCCTGGCGCCTTTTCGCCTGGGTGCCTCTTTTGGCGCATGGGCGCCTACGCCAGGGCGCCTCTTTTCCGCCTGGGCGCCCTGGCGCCTTTCCGCCTGGGCGCCTCTTTTTCGCCTGGGCGCCTCTTTTCCGCCTGGGCGCCCTGGCGCCATTCCGCCTGGGCGCCTCTTTTCCGCCTGGGCGCCCTGGCGCCTTTTCGCCTGGCGCCTCTTTTGGCGCCTGGGCGCCTACGCCAGGGCGCCTCTTTTCCGCCTGGGCGCCTCTTTTTCGCCTGGGCGCCTCTTTTCCGCCTGGGCGCCCTGGCGCCATTCCGCCTGGGCGCCTCTTTTCCGCCTGGGCGCCCTGGCGCCTTTTCGCCTGGCGCCTCTTTT
>NW_027181893.1:185000-187500 GCF_029961685.1 Aristolochia californica | reverse complement strand
GCACACTCGCCTGGGCTGCTGGTCACGTGCGTCGCTCACAGGCATTTTGCAGGCCAGCACCGGCGGATGCACGGGTCAAGCGGGACGGGACGAGCGCAGGGCTTGCTTTTGGCGGCACACGAAAACACGAACCCGAAAAAGGCGAAAAAGGGACACACGGACAGGCGACACGAAAAAAAAGGGGTCGCCCTACCTAGGTGGGCGCAAAAACCCCGTCGGCCAGGAGGTTTCGCCAAAGTGTCTGTACTGTCACACAGGGTCAATAGCACGGGCATGGCCGGCCGCCGCACGTGCAGCGGCTTACGGACGCACGGTTCGGCGGCACGGGTGCCTGGCGGCTTTAGCACCTTGGGGTGGACAGGCCTGGCGGCAAGGGGGGCTAGGCACCTTGCTGCCAGCCGGCAATGGTGCACGGGGCGGGGCGCCACACAAACACGAAAGAGGGACAAGAGCGGGGCGATGGTCCACAGAGACGAGCCATGCACGGGGCCCGTGATCGCCGACACGCGCGAACGCGGACGCGGACAAGGACAAGGACGCGACGCGCGGCGCGCGTGCGAGGTCAAGAGGGGCGCGCGCACGAAAACGCGAAAAAAGGGGCTAGCGGCCGAGAAACGCGAAAAAAACCGGGTCACCTACCTAGCCGAACGCCTAAAATCGCTTCGGGCAGGAGGTTTCGCCAAAGTGTCTGTACTGTCACACGGTCCGTACGGGCGCAACCCCATCGCGCGCCAGCACCCCTTCCTGGGGGCGCCCGCCCGCCAGGCGCCTGGCGCCCCACGCGCGCGCGCCCGGCGCCTGGCGCCTTGCCCCCCACGCGCGCCCGGCGCCTGGCGCCTGGCGCCTCGCCCCCCACGCGCGCGCCCGGCGCCTGGCGCCTTGCCCCCCACGCGCGCCCGGCGCCTGGCGCCTGGCGCCTCGCCCCCCACGCGCGCGCGCGCGTGGCGCCTTGCGCCTGGCGCCTTGCCTCCGCGCGTGCCTGGCGCCTGGCGCCTTGCCCCCCACGCACCTGGGCGCCTCTTTTCCGCCTGGGCGCCCTGGCACCTTTCCGCCTGGGCGCCTGTTTTCCGCCTTGGCGCCCTGGCGCCTTTTCGCGTGGGCGCCTCTTTTCCGCCTGGGCGCCATGGCGCCTTTCGGCCTGGGCGACTCTTTTTCGCCTGGGCACCTCTTTTCCGCCTGGGCGCCTCTTTTCCGCCTGGCCAGGGCGCCTCTTTTCCGCCTGGGCGCCATGGCGCCTTTCTGCCTGGGCGCCTCTTTTTCGCCTGGGCGCCTCTTTTCTGCCTGGGCGCCCTGGCGCCTTTTCGCCTGGGTGCCTCTTTCCCACCTGGGCGCCCTGGCGCCTCTTCGCTTGGGCGCCCTGGCGCCTTTTCGCCTGGGCGCCTCTTTTGGCGCCTGGGCGCCTACGCCAGGGCGCCTCTTTTCCGCCTGGGCGCCTCTTTTTCGCCTGGGCGCCTCTTTTCCGCCTGGGTGCCCTGGCGCCATTCCGCCTGGGCGCCTCTTTTCCGCCTGGGCGCCCTGGCGCCTTTTCGCCTGGGTGCCTCTTTTGGCGCCTGGGCGCCTACGCCAGGGCGCCTCTTTTCCGCCAGGGCGCCTCTTTTTCGCCTGGGCGCCTCTTTTCCGCCTGGGCGCCCTGACGCCTTTTCGCCTGGCGCCTCTTTTGGCGCCTGGGCGCCTACGCCAGGGCGCCTCTTTTCCGCCTGGGCGCCTCTTTTCCGCCTGGGTGCCCTGGCGCCATTCCGCCTGGGCGCCTCTTTTCCGCCTGGGCGCCCTGGCGCCTTTTCGCCTGGGTGCCTCTTTTGGCGCATGGGCGCCTACGCCAGGGCGCCTCTTTTCCGCCTGGGCGCCCTGGCGCCTTTCCGCCTGGGCGCCTCTTTTTCGCCTGGGCGCCTCTTTTCCGCCTGGGCGCCCTGGCGCCATTCCGCCTGGGCGCCTCTTTTCCGCCTGGGCGCCCTGGCGCCTTTTCGCCTGGCGCCTCTTTTGGCGCCTGGGCGCCTACGCCAGGGCGCCTCTTTTCCGCCTGGGCGCCTCTTTTTCGCCTGGGCGCCTTTTTTCCGCCTGGGCGCCCTGGCGCCATTCCGCCTGGGCGCCTCTTTTCCGCCTGGGCGCCCTGGCGCCTTTTCGCCTGGCGCCTCTTTTGGCGCCTGGGCGCCTACGCCCGGGCGCCTCTTTTCCGCCTGGCGCCTCTTTTGGCGCCTGGGCGCCTCTTTTCCGCCTGGGCGCCCTGGCGCCTTTCCGCCTGGGCGCCTCTTTTTCGCCTGGGCGCCTCTTTTTCGCCTGGGCGCCTCGTTTCCGCCTGGGCGCCTCTTTTCCGCCTGGGCGCCCTGGCGCCTTTTCGCCTGGGCGCCTCTTTTCCGCCTGGGCGCGTCTTTTCCGCCTGGGCGCCCTGGCGCCTTTTCGCCTGGGCGTCCTGGCGCCTGTGCGCCCTGGTGCCTTTTCGCCTGGGCGTCTTGGCGCCTTTTCGCCCGGGCGCCTGTACGATTGTTCGCATGTGCGCTTGGGC
>NW_027181893.1:142500-145000 GCF_029961685.1 Aristolochia californica | reverse complement strand
CGAAAAAGGGACATACGCACTGGCGACACGCGCGCCCGTTTCGCCTGCCACCCATGCACACTCGCCTGGGCTGCTGGTCACATGCGTCGCTCATAGGCATTTTGCAGGCCAGCACCGGCGGATGCACGGGTCAAGCGGGACGGGACGAGCGCAGGGCTTGCTTTTGGCGGCACACGAAAACACGAACCCGAAAAAGGCGAAAAAGGGACATACACACTGGCGACACGCACGCCCGTTTCGCCTGCCACCCGTGCACACTCGCCTGGGCTGCTGGTCACGTGCGTCGCTCACAGGCATTTTGCAGGCCAGCACCGGCGGATGCACGGGTCAAGCGGGACGGGACGAGCGCAGGGCTTGCTTTTGGCGGCACACGAAAACACGAACCCGAAAAAGGCGAAAAAGGGACACACGGACAGGCGACACGAAAAAAAAGGGGTCGCCCTACCTAGGTGGGCGCAAAAACCCCGTCGGCCAGGAGGTTTCGCCAAAGTGTCTGTACTGTCACACAGGGTCAATAGCACGGGCATGGCCGGCCGCCGCACGTGCAGCGGCTTACGGACGCACGGTTCGGCGGCACGGGTGCCTGGCGGCTTTAGCACCTTGGGGTGGACAGGCCTGGCGGCAAGGGGGGCTAGGCACCTTGCTGCCAGCCGGCAATGGTGCACGGGGCGGGGCGCCACACAAACACGAAAGAGGGACAAGAGCGGGGCGATGGTCCACAGAGACGAGCCATGCACGGGGCCCGTGATCGCCGACACGCGCGAACGCGGACGCGGACAAGGACAAGGACGCGACGCGCGGCGCGCGTGCGAGGTCAAGAGGGGCGCGCGCACGAAAACGCGAAAAAAGGGGCTAGCGGCCGAGAAACGCGAAAAAAACCGGGTCACCTACCTAGCCGAACGCCTAAAATCGCTTCGGGCAGGAGGTTTCGCCAAAGTGTCTGTACTGTCACACGGTCCGTACGGGCGCAACCCCATCGCGCGCCAGCACCCCTTCCTGGGGGCGCCCGCCCGCCAGGCGCCTGGCGCCCCACGCGCGCGCGCCCGGCGCCTGGCGCCTTGCCCCCCACGCGCGCCCGGCGCCTGGCGCCTGGCGCCTCGCCCCCCACGCGCGCGCCCGGCGCCTGGCGCCTTGCCCCCCACGCGCGCCCGGCGCCTGGCGCCTTGCGCCTGGCGCCTTGCCTCCGCGCGTGCCTGGCGCCTGGCGCCTTGCCCCCCACGCGCCTGGGCGCCTCTTTTCCGCCTGGGCGCCCTGGCACCTTTCCGCCTGGGCGCCTGTTTTCCGCCTTGGCGCCCTGGCGCCTTTTCGCGTGGGCGCCTCTTTTCCGCCTGGGCGCCATGGCGCCTTTCGGCCTGGGCGACTCTTTTTCGCCTGGGCACCTCTTTTCCGCCTGGGCGCCTCTTTTCCGCCTGGCCAGGGCGCCTCTTTTCCGCCTGGGCGCCATGGCGCCTTTCTGCCTGGGCGCCTCTTTTTCGCCTGGGCGCCTCTTTTCTGCCTGGGCGCCCTGGCGCCTTTTCGCCTGGGTGCCTCTTTCCCACCTGGGCGCCCTGGCGCCTCTTCGCTTGGGCGCCCTGGCGCCTTTTCGCCTGGGCGCCTCTTTTGGCGCCTGGGCGCCTACGCCAGGGCGCCTCTTTTCCGCCTGGGCGCCTCTTTTTCGCCTGGGCGCCTCTTTTCCGCCTGGGTGCCCTGGCGCCATTCCGCCTGGGCGCCTCTTTTCCGCCTGGGCGCCCTGGCGCCTTTTCGCCTGGGTGCCTCTTTTGGCGCCTGGGCGCCTACGCCAGGGCGCCTCTTTTCCGCCAGGGCGCCTCTTTTTCGCCTGGGCGCCTCTTTTCCGCCTGGGCGCCCTGGCGCCTTTTCGCCTGGCGCCTCTTTTGGCGCCTGGGCGCCTACGCCAGGGCGCCTCTTTTCCGCCTGGGCGCCTCTTTTCCGCCTGGGTGCCCTGGCGCCATTCCGCCTGGGCGCCTCTTTTCCGCCTGGGCGCCCTGGCGCCTTTTCGCCTGGGTGCCTCTTTTGGCGCATGGGCGCCTACGCCAGGGCGCCTCTTTTCCGCCTGGGCGCCCTGGCGCCTTTCCGCCTGGGCGCCTCTTTTTCGCCTGGGCGCCTCTTTTCCGCCTGGGCGCCCTGGCGCCATTCCGCCTGGGCGCCTCTTTTCCGCCTGGGCGCCCTGGCGCCTTTTCGCCTGGCGCCTCTTTTGGCGCCTGGGCGCCTACGCCAGGGCGCCTCTTTTCCGCCTGGGCGCCTCTTTTTCGCCTGGGCGCCTCTTTTCCGCCTGGGCGCCCTGGCGCCATTCCGCCTGGGCGCCTCTTTTCCGCCTGGGCGCCCTGGCGCCTTTTCGCCTGGCGCCTCTTTTGGCGCCTGGGCGCCTACGCCCGGGCGCCTCTTTTCCGCCTGGCGCCTCTTTTGGCGCCTGGGCGCCTACGCCAGGGCGCCTCTTTTCCGCCTGGGCGCCCTGGCGCCTTTCCGCCTGGGCGCCTCTTTTTCGCCTGGGCGCCTCGTTTCC
>NW_027181893.1:100000-102500 GCF_029961685.1 Aristolochia californica | reverse complement strand
TGCACGGGTCAAGCGGGACGGGACGAGCGCAGGGCTAACTTTTGCCGGCACACAAAAACACGAACCCGAAAAAGGCAAAAAAGGGACATACGCACTGGCGACACGCCCGTTTCGCCTGCCACCCGTGCACACTCGCCTGGGCAGCTGGTCACATGCGTCGCTCACAGGCATTTTGCAGGCCAGCACCGGCGGATGCACGGGTCAAGCGGGACGGGACGAGCGCAAGGCTTGCTTTTGGTGGCACACGAAAACACGAACCCGAAAAAGGGACATACGCACTGGCGACACGCGCGCCCGTTTCGCCTGCCACCCATGCACACTCGCCTGGGCTGCTGGTCACATGCGTCGCTCATAGGCATTTTGCAGGCCAGCACCGGCGGATGCACGGGTCAAGCGGGACGGGACGAGCGCAGGGCTTGCTTTTGGCGGCACACGAAAACACGAACCCGAAAAAGGCGAAAAAGGGACATACACACTGGCGACACGCACGCCCGTTTCGCCTGCCACCCGTGCACACTCGCCTGGGCTGCTGGTCACGTGCGTCGCTCACAGGCATTTTGCAGGCCAGCACCGGCGGATGCACGGGTCAAGCGGGACGGGACGAGCGCAGGGCTTGCTTTTGGCGGCACACGAAAACACGAACCCGAAAAAGGCGAAAAAGGGACACACGGACAGGCGACACGAAAAAAAAGGGGTCGCCCTACCTAGGTGGGCGCAAAAACCCCGTCGGCCAGGAGGTTTCGCCAAAGTGTCTGTACTGTCACACAGGGTCAATAGCACGGGCATGGCCGGCCGCCGCACGTGCAGCGGCTTACGGACGCACGGTTCGGCGGCACGGGTGCCTGGCGGCTTTAGCACCTTGGGGTGGACAGGCCTGGCGGCAAGGGGGGCTAGGCACCTTGCTGCCAGCCGGCAATGGTGCACGGGGCGGGGCGCCACACAAACACGAAAGAGGGACAAGAGCGGGGCGATGGTCCACAGAGACGAGCCATGCACGGGGCCCGTGATCGCCGACACGCGCGAACGCGGACGCGGACAAGGACAAGGACGCGACGCGCGGCGCGCGTGCGAGGTCAAGAGGGGCGCGCGCACGAAAACGCGAAAAAAGGGGCTAGCGGCCGAGAAACGCGAAAAAAACCGGGTCACCTACCTAGCCGAACGCCTAAAATCGCTTCGGGCAGGAGGTTTCGCCAAAGTGTCTGTACTGTCACACGGTCCGTACGGGCGCAACCCCATCGCGCGCCAGCACCCCTTCCTGGGGGCGCCCGCCCGCCAGGCGCCTGGCGCCCCACGCGCGCGCGCCCGGCGCCTGGCGCCTTGCCCCCCACGCGCGCCCGGCGCCTGGCGCCTGGCGCCTCGCCCCCCACGCGCGCGCCCGGCGCCTGGCGCCTTGCCCCCCACGCGCGCCCGGCGCCTGGCGCCTTGCGCCTGGCGCCTTGCCTCCGCGCGTGCCTGGCGCCTGGCGCCTTGCCCCCCACGCGCCTGGGCGCCTCTTTTCCGCCTGGGCGCCCTGGCACCTTTCCGCCTGGGCGCCTGTTTTCCGCCTTGGCGCCCTGGCGCCTTTTCGCGTGGGCGCCTCTTTTCCGCCTGGGCGCCATGGCGCCTTTCGGCCTGGGCGACTCTTTTTCGCCTGGGCACCTCTTTTCCGCCTGGGCGCCTCTTTTCCGCCTGGCCAGGGCGCCTCTTTTCCGCCTGGGCGCCATGGCGCCTTTCTGCCTGGGCGCCTCTTTTTCGCCTGGGCGCCTCTTTTCTGCCTGGGCGCCCTGGCGCCTTTTCGCCTGGGTGCCTCTTTCCCACCTGGGCGCCCTGGCGCCTCTTCGCTTGGGCGCCCTGGCGCCTTTTCGCCTGGGCGCCTCTTTTGGCGCCTGGGCGCCTACGCCAGGGCGCCTCTTTTCCGCCTGGGCGCCTCTTTTTCGCCTGGGCGCCTCTTTTCCGCCTGGGTGCCCTGGCGCCATTCCGCCTGGGCGCCTCTTTTCCGCCTGGGCGCCCTGGCGCCTTTTCGCCTGGGTGCCTCTTTTGGCGCCTGGGCGCCTACGCCAGGGCGCCTCTTTTCCGCCAGGGCGCCTCTTTTTCGCCTGGGCGCCTCTTTTCCGCCTGGGCGCCCTGGCGCCTTTTCGCCTGGCGCCTCTTTTGGCGCCTGGGCGCCTACGCCAGGGCGCCTCTTTTCCGCCTGGGCGCCTCTTTTCCGCCTGGGTGCCCTGGCGCCATTCCGCCTGGGCGCCTCTTTTCCGCCTGGGCGCCCTGGCGCCTTTTCGCCTGGGTGCCTCTTTTGGCGCATGGGCGCCTACGCCAGGGCGCCTCTTTTCCGCCTGGGCGCCCTGGCGCCTTTCCGCCTGGGCGCCTCTTTTTCGCCTGGGCGCCTCTTTTCCGCCTGGGCGCCCTGGCGCCATTCCGCCTGGGCGCCTCTTTTCCGCCTGGGCGCCCTGGCGCCTTTTCGCCTGGCGCCTCTTTTGGCGCCTGGGCGCCTACGCCAGGGCGCCTCTTTTCCGCCTGGGCGCCT
>NW_027181893.1:45000-50000 GCF_029961685.1 Aristolochia californica | reverse complement strand
GGGTCTCCCAAGAGGCTTCTATCAATTCCTTGTCAGTCCACCGAACCAACACTTCCCAAGCGTTGTTAACTCGCCTGGCTTGAAGGATCTGAGCAGGCGTGGGCATGGACCTGCCATCTTTGAGAGGAGGCAAAGGGGTATGCAGCAGTGGTGAGTCTCCCTTGAATGGCTTGAGAAGGGAGACGTGGAAGACGTCATGGAGCTTGGCGTCTGGTGGTAGTTTCAAACGATACGCCACAGTGCCAATACGTTGCGTGATCATCGATAAAATCCATTGATAGATCTGCCCATACCTGTGAAGGAAGTGGAAGTGGCTGGAGCAAGCCGGCTGGTTGTAAGGATTCTGACTTATTCCTCTGACAGATCTGGCACGCTGCAACATACTCCACAATGACCCGCTTCATACCGCTCCAATAAAATTCCCGACTGAGGCGGAAGTATGTTTTCTGCTGGCCCTCATGTGTACTATCATGAAAGGAGGCAATAATGGCAGGAATGAGTACCGACGAAGGATGAAGATATATGCGTCCTTTATACAGAATGAGACCGTCCTGTAGTGTCCAGTTCTTGTCCTTGGAATGGTTTGCGATTTGAGCTTGTAACTCAAGGAGATCTGGATGATGGCTAGTATCCTGACGGATTGTGTCCAGCAAGGGCGACTTGGGGTGGCTCAATGCGTGCAAGTGTGACTCCTCTAGTTCCCGGCGTGACAAAGCGTCTGCTGCCCTGTTGAGATAACCCGGTTTGTATTCCACCTGAAAATCGAATCCCATTAATTTGCTGAGCCAATGTTGTTGTGGGGAGGTAGTAAGGCGCTGCTCCAATAAATATTTGAGGCTACAGTGGTCTGTCCGGATCACAAAAGGTCTGCCCCACAGATACGGCCTCCAATGCTGCACCGCTTTGGCCAAACCGATAAGTTCCCTTTCATACGTGGCTAACTTGTGATGGTGAGGAGCGAGATGGCGGCTGAAATAGGCAATAGGGTGACCCTGTTGCTGCAAGACGGCACCAATCCCTCCCCCGGATGCATCGCATTCTATAATGAAATGTTCGGCAAAGTTGGGCAATTGGAGAACTGGTGCTGACGCTAATGCCTGTTTTAAGTTGTTAAATGAGGAGTCTGCCAACTGAGACCACTGAAAGGCATGTTTCTTCAATAAATTATGCAATGGTGCTGCCAGGTGACCGTAGTCTTTGATAAATTTTCTATAATACCCTGCGAGACCAAGGAACCCTTTCAAAGCAGTAACGGTGTGAGGTGTGGGCCAATCCATCACCGATTGTATCTTGCTGAAGTCTGGTTTCACCCCGGATGCTGATATCACATGCCCCAAATAAGCTACTTCGGATGTGGCAAAGTCACATTTGGCACGATTGAGAAATAAATGGTGTGCTCGGAGAATGGTGAAAACCTGTCTCAATTGATGCAAGTGTGCTGCCCAAGTTTTGCTATAGACCAGTATATCGTCAAAAAAAACTAAGACATGCTTCCGTAAGAAAGGGCGAAATACCTGGTTCATAAGCGCTTGAAAGGTGGACGGGGCATTGGATAGCCCAAATGGCATCACCAAGAACTCGTAGTGACCATGGTGGGTGCGGAAGGCAGTTTTTTCGATATCCTCTGAATAAACCCGAATCTGATGGTAGCCTGATTTTAAGTCCAACTTTGTAAATAATTGAGAGCCGTGTAACTCATCCAATAATTCATCGACCACTGGAATTGGAAATTTATCTTTGATGGTGCGAGCATTGAGGTCACGGTAATCCACACAAAAGCGCCAAGATTTATCTGATTTCTTTACCAGTAATACCGGGGATGAAAAAGGAGAACGACTAGGCTGAATAATACCTTGTTGTAGCATTTGTTGACATTGACGTTCTATCTCATCTTTTTGCACATGGGGATAGCGGTAGGGACGCACTACCACTGGTTCTGTGCCCATCTTCAAACGAATTCTGTGATCACACACTCTGATAGGAGGAAGGTCGGCAGGTGCCTGAAATAAATCAGCATATTCGGCCAACAATGAAGCTAAGTTATCCCCTTTTGAAGTATCCACCGAAAGTGTGTGGAGGCTGCATGGCCTCTGGGCGCTATTGCCATGGAGGGTGATCGGATGGGTGTCCTGGTTAAAACTCATGGTCAGGGATTGGAAATCCCATAAGATCGGACCCAAGCGCTGTAGCCATTTAATGCCCAAGACAAGGTCAAACCCAGCCAACGGTATGACCAAAAAATCTGCTACAAAGGAGTGACCTTCAATAGTAAAGGGCACTGCTGAACCGAACCCCACGGTGGTGACCTTGTCACCATTAGCCACTGAGACTGATATGCCTGATTTCTGCTGTAGTGATAAACCCAACTGTTGTGCTGCCTGGCTGCTTATAAAATTATGTGTGCTGCCTGAGTCCACGAGTGCTAGCAGAATATGATGTTTCAAGGTGGCATGGACCTGCATGGTATTTGTGCTATGCAGGCCGGTCATGGCATGGAGGGAGATTTCTGGTGTTTCCTCCTCGGTTTGGTCCATATCCTCCTGAAAGTCATCCTCTGAGGGGTCTTCTATTTCTACCCAAAATAGTCTTTTGCATAGATGGCCCTTGACGAATTTCTCATCACAATTGAAACATAGGCCTTGAGCCCTCCTCTGATCAATTTCGGCTTTTGTCAGACGTTTGATAAAACCAGGTGGGGGTGTAAAGGCTGGTGGTGGTGGTGATGGGTGGGTGGGAGGAGGCCTGGGGTGAGTGGGATAAGGGCCATGGGGCTGTGGGCGAGGTTGCCAAGGAGGACGTTTGTTTAAGGACTCACGGAAGAGGCGCTGTTTGGTGTCCAATGCTCTTGCCAAATTCATTGCGTGGGCTAGGGAGGTGGGGGCTTCCAATTCCACTTCTAGGCGAAGGGGTTCTACCAGGCCAGCCGTGAACAAATTGACATAAAGTTCAGGTCGGACCAAATGACTTGCACGAGCAAGTTTTTCTTGGAACAATTTCTGATATTGTTCTATAGTTCCACTCTGTTTTAGATTGACCAAATCCCCAACTGGGTTGCTGCGAAGCGGAGGACCAAACCGTAGCATACAATTTTCTTTGAAAAATTCCCAATCATAGACCATGAATTCGTTTTTGAATTGATGAAACCACATAAGCGCTTCATCGAGCATGTGGAAGGCGGCCAATTGAACCTTGCCTTCGGGCAGAGTTCCTTGATTGGAAAAGAAATGATCACACCTGTGCAACCACATTAAAGGGTCGGAGGACCCATCATACGTTGGAAAATCAAGCTTTGTGTACCTTGGCACGGTAGGAGGGGCTGGATTGAGGCCCCCACGAGGTTGAGGTGTTTGGCGCAGGGGAGGAGGTGGAGGTGTTGGAAGAGGGTTGAGGGGATCTGCTGGACGTGAGGAGGATGCCATTTGGACTGAGAGCTGGGTGAAGCCTTCCTCCATGCGTGACAGCAACATCTGGAATTTTCCCTCCAAGCCATTGATTTGAGATTGTAGACCAGCATGGTTTTCTTCCACAAAATTTCGAATTTCTGCAGGTGAAGAGGAATCACCAAGGGTGGTCCTGTCTGATACCACGTTGTTAGGCTCTCTAGCCATGGATCGAGTCACCCGGCGATCTCCTCTAGCTTCCAGATTGAATGATGAGGAAGGGAAGGATTTGGGGTTCTTGGAACGCCCAATGGTGAAGGACGTGAGCCTTGAAAGGAGCTCTCACGTTAGGCCTCTTTTGAGAGAGAACCTGATCTCATTTAGACTAATACTCAATGCTTGTCTTCATTACTTCACTTGACGCCCTAAATAGGTCAAGGAAAACATCAAAGGTTCTATAATTACAATTAGACCCTTATGGAACTTCAAATTACAATTAAACCCCTAAGATATTGAAATACAAGTTTACTCCATCTATTCTCTTCTCCGGTTAGCCACTCTTGATGCTATGGAGTCCATAACAGCACATGTGCGGGAAAACTGGCAAGAACCAGCAACTCGCCTAAACAAAGGACACGGGAACTAGCAAAAACGAGACACCGCCAGCAACAAGGGGCACGGATTGAGGTAGCAACAGGAGCAAAACAAACGGGCGCCACAGGGGCAACGGCGACAAGGGACTGGGAACTCGGTCCGAGGAGGGCAGTAGGCGCCTGGGAGCAAAACAAACATGAAAGGGGAGGAGGGAGGGACACGCGCGCCCGTTTCGCCAGCCACCCGTGCACACTCGCCTGGGCAGCTGGTCACATGCGTCGCTCAAAGGCATTTTGCAGGCCAGCACCGGCGGATGCACGGGTCAAGCGGGACGGGACGAGCGCATGGCTAACTTTTGCCGGCACACAAAAACACGAACCCGAAAAAGGCAAAAAAGGGACATACGCACTGGCGACACGCCCGTTTCGCCTGCCACCCGTGCACACTCGCCTGGGCAGCTGGTCACATGCGTCGCTCACAGGCATTTTGCAGGCCAGCACCGGCGGATGCACGGGTCAAGCGGGACGGGACGAGCGCAAGGCTTGCTTTTGGCGGCACACGAAAACACGAACCCGAAAAAGGGACATACGCACTGGCGACACGCGCGCCCGTTTCGCCTGCCACCCATGCACACTCGCCTGGGCTGCTGGTCACATGCGTCGCTCATAGGCATTTTGCAGGCCAGCACCGGCGGATGCACGGGTCAAGCGGGACGGGACGAGCGCAGGGCTTGCTTTTGGCGGCACACGAAAACACGAACCCGAAAAAGGCGAAAAAGGGACATACACACTGGCGACACGCACGCCCGTTTCGCCTGCCACCCGTGCACACTCGCCTGGGCTGCTGGTCACGTGCGTCGCTCACAAGCATTTTGCAGGCCAGCACCGGCGGATGCATGGGTCAAGCGGGACGGGACGAGCGCAGGGCTTGCTTTTGGCGGCACACGAAAACACGAACCCGAAAAAGGCGAAAAAGGGACACACGGACAGGCGACACGAAAAAAAAGGGGTCGCCCTACCTAGGTGG